>NW_026575363.1:262500-325697 GCF_028641065.1 Leucoraja erinaceus
ACTAGTGGAAACATCCTAGAAACATAGAAACATAGATAAATAGGTGCAGGAGTAGGCCATTTGGCCCTTCGAGCCTGCACCGCAATTCAATATATCATGGCTGATCACCTCCACATCTACTCAATTCAAGCCTTAAACTCCAGCGAGTACAGGCCCAGTGCCGTCAAACGCTCATCATATGCTAACCCACTCATTCCTGGGGTCATTCTTGTAAATCTCCTCTGGACCTTCCTTACACAGGTGCCCAAAATTGCTCAAGATATTCAAAATGCGGACTTACCTGCGCCTTATAAAGTCTCAGCACTACATGCCTGTTTTTGTAAACAAGCCCTCTTGAAATAAATGCTAGCATTGAGTTTGCTCTCTGTACTATCGTTTCGACGTGCTGATAAACTTTACGGTAATCCTGCACTAGCACTCCCAAGTCTCTATGCACCAATTTCTGGATTCTCTCCCCATTTAGAAACTAGTCTACTTTGGCGGATCACGGCAACAGACGGTTGATGAATCAAATTTATTCACAATGTGATTCACTGATCACGGCCTTGACAATTGCCAGTGGAAACACAACTGACCACGACGGTGGTCTCACTACGACCCCTCACTACAGAGCCCTGAAAACCGCGCGAAAACACGACCCCTGCCTGAGTCACGTGCGTGCGGATTCCGACCGCAGGGTTCGATACTTGCGAGCACCAGCAGGTGCCGCTTCACTACGCCTTTATTCCTTCTAACAAAATGCATGACTCCACATTTTGCTGCACTATATTCCACCTGCCACTTCTCTGCCCACACTCCCAATCTGTCCAAGTCCCTGCTTTCTCTGCACTGCCTGCCCCTCCACCTATTTTCGTATCATCCACAAAATTGGCCACAAAGCCTTAAAACTCCTCATGCAAACCATTAATATACAACGTGAAGAGTAGGAGCCCCAGCATCGACCCCTGAGGTAAGTATTGCATCTTCTCTGCAGTTTCTCATGAAAGACTCTGACACATTGATTAGGTTTAAGTTTATTATTGTTATGTATTTCGTGGGGTACAGTGAAAAAGCTTTATTTTGCATGCAATCGGATTAAATCAGAAAATATTATTCATGTATACAATCGTGCCAATCTTAAGTACAATAGGTATAAAAAAGGGGAATGACAGGGTACAGAATATAATTCTCAGCATTGCAGTGCAATATATTGTCTGAAGCATCCAACATTGGTGCAACATAGCTGGATATTGAGTGGTTTTAATACAGCCTTTGTCACCACATTCACACATTACCTGGATTTGGCCATAACAGAGTAATACATAACTTGAAATCAATTTCATTCATTCAATATGAAAATGGATACAACTTATGGAAGGACTATTCAGGAGCCTGATAGAGAGAGGAAGCTGCACCTGAGTCTGGCTGTGTGCGCTGTAAAGGACCTGTCCCACTTGGGCGTCATTTGCGTGTCATTTACACGACAGGCTGGTAGTGACTGTCGTACGAAAATAGTCTACCAGTACGACAGTCACGCGATAAATTGCGCTTGAGGGCCCTGATTCTTTGGGAGACATTTGCGAAGTCGTTCGTACTTAGTCTGATATACGTGGCAAGGATTTTCCCAGTGAAATTTTTTTTTAAACGATTAAATTAGCATAGACAATGTTCGTGCGTCACGGTGCATCACCATGTGCTACACGTACGCCGTCGGTATGTCAGCGTGCGCAAGGGATAAGTCATGCAGGTGATGCGCGAGGATTTTGAGCATTCCAAAATCCTGGGGCGTCGCGCTTTACCGCTCGTCACTGCATACACCACTGCGGCTCACCACAGCGCCTCACCACGCGGCATGCGCTCGTAACGATGCGCCAACCAATTTTTAAGATTTCGCGTAAATGACGCGCAAATGAAGCCCAAGTGGGACAGGCCTTTAAAGTTTCTTTATCTTCAGCTGGATGGCAGCAGGGAAAACGAGGAATGACCACGGTTTGAAGTACACGTGTTTCTCAACTTACGATAAGGTTACGTTCCGATAAACCCATCGTAAATGGAAAATATTGTAAGTCGAAAATGCATTTAATACACCTAACCTACCAAACATTCTCTCTCTTCTGATAAGGCTGGAGAATAGAGGGAGAAGTCACTGGGGCATCAACACTTGTTGATTGTTTAGCGGGCATAGTGTTCTTCAGGAAGGTATCAAGTTTTGACGATACAGTTTATTTATTCTTTATTCATTTCATTATATATTTCCCTATAGCAGGCAAGAGCATCCTGTATCTGCCTGTCAGTTTTTGTGACTCTCTCATAATTGATGTCCATTTCTTCCAACATCCGTATGCCACTGCTGATAGCAGCAAATGCCTCTGCCAGTTTCTTTGTTGTGAACGTTTTTAGTGCCTCGGCTATAACTTCTTCTTCCATTGCCTCAGCTTCTTTTCTTCTTGCTTCCTCCAGTTCGATCAGATCCTCATTGGAAAGCTCTTCAGCCTCAATGTCAACAAGCTCATGAATATCTTCTTCATCGATGTCCAATTCTAGCTGGTTCCCAAGCACCAATATCTTGTTTCTTACTATGTTATCAACAGCAGAATCTTTGTTAAAACCTTTGAATGTATCCACATGTGTCTTCATAACTTTCTTCCAAACGCACTTCATGCATTGCAGTGTGACATCTTTCCATGCTGCAGCGATGTTCCGGGTAGCATTTAGAATGTTAAAACCGTTCCAAAAGTCTCGGAGTGTTCGGCCAGATTTAGTTGCTCGAACAGCCTGCGCAAACGTTTGCCCTAAAAAGTAGGCTTTGAACGTAGCTATTACACCTTGGTCCATTGGTTGAATAAGAGCGGTTATGCTCGGTGGCAAATACACAACCTTTATAAAGGGATGCATGTTGCCGATATGCTGCGGATGTCCTGGAGCATTATCCAAGATCAGAAGAATTCTGAATGGGATTTTGTTTTCCCAACAATATTCTCTTGCCTCCGGAATAAAACAGTTTAGATACCAGTCGGCAAACAATGCTGATGTCATCATGGCTTTCCTGTTATGGCGATAATGAACGGGAAGTGTTTGCGTGCTCACATTCTTCAATGCTCTAGGGTTCTCTGAGTGGTAGATTAGTAAAGGCTTTAATTTGAACCCTGCGACATTTCCACCCAACAGCAGCGTTACACGGTCTTTGTATGTCTTGAATCCTGGCATTGTCTTGGACTCTTGATGAATGTATGTGTGCTCTGGCATACGCTTCCAGAACAAGCATGTTTCATCGACATTGAATATTTGTTCTGGCAAATATTTCTCATCCACAATTATCCTATTCAGCTCTTCCTTAAAAGCTGCGGCACCTTCAGTATTGACACTTGCTGCTTCACCGCTGATCTTCACATTATTAAAATTATTACGCCTTTTGAAGCGTTGGAACCATCCAGGACTTGCTGTAAACACTTGTGGATACGTAGGATCATCAGAATTCTCTTTTAGTGTATTGAAAAAACTTCTTGCCATAGCCTGGATCGTCGATAAGCTGAATGGTTTGTGCTTCTGTATCTGGTCTTCCATCCATGTGACAAGTAATCTCTCTATATCACCAATCGGCCCAGCTCTTTTGTTTCTGATGACCGTGGATTTAACCGATGCTGACGATTTCGCTGCATCTCTGATTCGCGTCTTATCTTTGCAGATGGTCGAGATCGTCGATTGTGGAATTCCTAACTCACGTGCGATGTCTATTACTCGCTTGCCGCGTTCACGCAGGGCAATTATCTTGAGTTTCATCTTAAGAGGAATTCTCGTCTTCTTCTTCACACCAGAAGCAGAAGACACAGATGGGCAATTTGTAGACATGATGGGATGCAAAAACACACAACACAATACACTGTATCCAGAAAACGTTGGCAACACAGAACACTGTAGATTATCGGTTGTTTTTAGTCGTGATCTCGTGGCTGAGGAGCATCTGTAAACAAGAGATTATTGAATAGATTACTTCAGCTTGGCATTAAGTCCAGCAAAGATATTGGGTCTTCAGGAGTCTATTTCTATGCTGTCTTGTTCTATATACTATATAGAATATATATATAGTATAGCATATATGTTCTATCTATATTACTAAAAGTCTGATCTTGACCGCTTTTGGCCCACTGTGGTGCGATTTCCGAGAGAACGCCGCCACCTACGGCTGTCATATTTGGCCACCACGCTCGGAGCCCACGTCCGCCTTCCTGGACCAGAGGATTGTTCCCATCGATGAAAAATCAGAGAGATATTAATGTTTTAAAAATATTCACCATTCTCTCTGCTGCCCCTGCTGGAGGGAGGGGGAAACATAGAAACATAGAAAATAGGTGCAGGAGTAGGCTATTCGGCCCTTCGAGCCTGCGCAGCCAATTAATATGATCATGGCTGATCATCCAACTCAGCATCCTGTACCTGCCTTCTCCCCATACCCCCTGATCCCTTTAGCCAAAAGGGCCACATCTAACCCCCTCTTAAATATAGCCAATGATCTGGCTTCAACTACCCTCTGTGGCAGAGAATTCCAGAGATCCACCATTCTCTGTGTGAAAAATGTTTTTATCATCTCGGTCTTAAACAATTTCCCCTTTATCCTTAAACTCTGACCCCTTGTTCTGGACTTCCCCAACATCGGGAACAATATTCCTGCATCTAGCATGTCCAACCCCTTAAGAATTTTGTACGTTTCTAAAAGATCCCCCCTCAATCTCCTAAATTCTAGCGAGTACATGCCGAGTCTATCCAGTGTTTCTTCATATGAAAGTCCTGACATCCCAGGAATCAGTCTGGTGAACCTTCTCTGTACTCCCTCTATGGCAAGATGGAGGAAGCCAGAGGCCTACTCAGCTGTGAGTTCCCTTAATGTGGTTTGAAAATGAAAATATGGTTGGTTTGAAGTAAAAAGGCTCAGCCTGCAAATGGTTGTTTGGGGGGTTTGGGTTGAAGAAAAAAGGCACTACTGCAAATGGTGGTTTGTGTGCTTTGGGTTGATTTTAAAAGGCACTACTGCAAATGGTGGATTGGGTGCTTGGCTTGAAGTTAAAAGGCATTACTACAAATGGTGGTCTGTGTGCTTTGGCTTGAACTTAAATGGCACTACTGCAAATGGTGGTTTGGGTGCTTTGGGTAACTTCCTTTTGCACTGTATATTGATTTTAAATAAACACTATGACTTACGGCTATGATTTTTAGGCATCTTACTCAGTCCCCCTCCGCTCAGCAGGTGCAGTGAATTCTTCTCTCAATGAAAAATAAAAGTATGATTAGTGTTTAAAAAATGTTGAGAATGTCTCTCCTATCAATCATGCCATTAAGGCCACACCTTTTCTGGTGGGAGGAGGAGGGGTTATAAAACCCGGAAGTGTGGGTGTGGTTCAGTCTCTGCATGATAGGGGAGGGAGAGGTCAAGACTCTGTCTGAGCTGTGAATCAACTGAACATACTGAATGTCTACTGAACTGTAAGTTTGGAGTTTTGTGTGGTTTTATGGTGGTTTCACCCTGCATGAAATGGTATGAAACTGCATTTGAATTTGGTGGCCTTGCAACCTGCTTGAAATGGTATGAAATTGCACTTGAATTTGGTGGCCTTGCACCATGCTTGAAATGGTAGGAAAATGGATTTGAATTTGGTAGCCTTGCACCCTGCTTGAAATGGAATTTCAAGGAATAGCCATGATTCAACTGCCAGCCCACCAGCCGTGAGTGAGCTGCCAGCAGATCAGGCTTGAGAGAATGTGCTGCCACCCCAAGAATCCATTTAGCCCACAATGTCCATACTAGCCATCTGGAGACCAGTCCATTCAGCCCACAACACCCATATCAGCGCTCCAGAAAGCTCCCCCCCCCCCCCCCCCCTCCCCACTGGGCACCAATATTGGAAATGGTGGAGAGGTGCAATATTGTGCCGGGGGACCAGCCCTCCCAACGGGTCCCACATAGTCCAGTATACTATATCATCTCCAGTGGGGGGATTGCTGTTAGGGAGGTGGGGGAAGAACAATGGACAATTGGGGAGGAGGGGGGAAGAAATGACAATGGGGACCCAGTGTGGGGGAACCGCTCTGTGGGGGAGGGGGAGAGTAGAATAAAAGGAGGAGCCGGTGTACTTTGTCAGTGCCACAGGTGGCTGCGATTTGTGTACATTGTGTACATTGAAGGTAGACATAGCAGGCCAGGCAGCACCTCTGCAGGGAAGCAATGGGTGGTGTTTCGGGTTGATACCCTTCTTCAGATTTGTATACATTGGGTATGCAAGCAAAGAATTTCACTGTGCCTGGTCACGTGACAATAAAGTATTCCATTCCATATTCTATGATCTTTTCTTTGTGAGAATCTGTCTCTCTCGGCTTTCAGTTGTTGCTACTCATGGTTTAGTTTGAATGTCATCCCTCTCTCTCTCTTCTCTCTCATCTCTCGTCTCACTCGTGTGTCTCTCTCTCTCTTCTCTATCTCATCTCTCTCTCTCGTCTCTCTTTCTCTCCTCTCATCTCTCTCTTCTCTCTCGCTCTCTCTCATCTCTCTTTTCGCACTCATGCCTCTTTATCTTCTCTCACTCTTCTCTCCATCCTCTGTTTGCTCTCTTCCCTCTTCACCCTCTCTCCTTCCTTTTCTCCTTCTCTATCTCTCTTTCTTTCTCTTCTCTCTCACCCTCTCTTTCTCTACATCACTTTCCACCTCTCTCTCTTCTCTCTCCACCTCGCTACAGTTGCATTAGATGCCACACTGACTCCCCCATTATTAACAGGAGCATTGCTTCCACATGTTGTCATCTGACTTCCAATGAAACCACGTTCAAGATTTTCCGGCCAATTCATTGTCGAATTTCTTTCCTTTCACAATGTCTTCTCCAAATGTATGTACTGACTAGGCTCTGTTTGTAATTTTTTATCCACAGTTTAGCTGGAAGATTACAAAGACAGCATCTTCATTATTTCATTCAAAATTCAGCACACATAGTGGCATGACATGTATAGTCCTCAAACAGAAACATACGATGAGTCTAAAGTGGGTGATATCATAGATAGTGAAGATGATTATCAAAGATGACATCAGGACCTTGATCAGTTGGGCAGGTGGGCTGAGGAATGGTTAAATTAGTTTTATACGGAGGGGTGTGAGGTGATTCATTATGGGAGCACTAACATGAGCAGGAATATCACAGTGAATGTTCGGGCTCTAGGGGGTGTTGTAGTGCAGAGGGATCTGGGAGTGTAGGTAACTGGTGTCACTGGTAAACAAGGTGGTGAAGAAGGTTTTTGGTACATTAGCTGTTGTCAGTCAAGGTATTGACCATACAAGATGGTATATTATGCTACAGTTGTAGAAAACGTTTGTGAGGCCACAATCAGAGTATTGTGTACTGGATTTGAATCCCTGTTTTAGGGATGGCCACAATAAGATAAAAAGAATGCGGAGAATATTTACGAGGATGTTGCCATTGCTTTATTCGTGAAATTATGGAGTTTAATACGAAATCTGAGGGGCACCTTTTTTACTCGGAAGGTGGTGAACATACAGAACGAGCTGCCACAGGTAGTCGAGGCAAGTACTATAACAACATGTGAAAGATTCTTGGACAGGTACATGGACAGGAAAGGATTGGAGAGTTATGGGCCAAATGTGGGCAGGTGGTACCAGCGCACATGGGGCATCTATGTCGGCATGGTCAAGGGGCCAAATTCCTGTTTCCGTGCCGTATGACTACAACTATGTCTCTAAATTTGCAGGGGGTAAGTTGCACTTACCCCCATCATCACCAAGTGCTTCGAGAGGCTGGTCCTGGCACACCTCAAAAGCTGCCTACCCCCCACACTGGATCCCTATCAGTTTGCCTACTGCAAGAACAGGAGTACGGAGGGTGCCATCTCAACGGCACTTCACTCCGCCCTCTCCCACCTCGACAACAGAGACACTTATGTAAGAATGCTGTTCATCGATTACAGCTCGGCATTCAACACCATTATACCATCAAAACTGATCACCAAACTCGGTAACCTGGGCATCGACCCCTCCCTCTGCAACTGGATACTGGACTTTCTAACCAACAGACCCCAGTCTGTGAGGTTAGACAAGCACACCTCTTCAACCCTCACCCTGAACACCGGCGTTCCACAGGGCTGTGTGCTGAGCCCCCTCCTCTACTCCCTCTTCACCTATGACTGCATACCTGTACATGGTACTAACACCATCATCAAGTATGCAGATGATACAACGGTGATTGGCCTCATCAGCAACAACGATGAGCTGGCCTACAGGGAGGAGGTCCAGCACTTAGCAGCATGGTGCGCTGACAACAACCTGGCCCTTAACTCCAAGAAGACCAAGGAGCTCATTGTAGACTTCAGGAAGTCCAGAGGCGGCACGCCTACCCCCATCCACATTAACGGGATGGAGGTGGAACGTGTTTCTAGCTTCAGGTTCCTGGGAGTCAACATCTCCGATGACCTCTCTTGGACCCACAATACCTCTACTCTGATCAAGAAAGCTCATCAACGTCTCTTCTTCCTGAGGAGACTGAAGAAGGTCCATCTGTCTCCTCAGATCCTGGTGAAATTCTACCGCTGCACCATCGAGAGCATCCTTACCAACTGCATCACAGTATGGTATGGCAACTGCTCTGTCTCCGACCGGAAGGCATTGCAGAGGGTGGTGAAAATTGCCCAACACATCACCGGTTCCACGCTCCCCTCCATTGAGTCTGTCCAAAGCAAGCACTGTCTGCGGAGGGTGCTCAGCATCGCCAAGGACTGCTCTCACCCCAACCATGGACTGTTTACCCTCCTACCATCCGGGAGGCGCTACAGGTCTCTCCGTTGCCGAACCAGCAGGTCGAGGAACAGCTTCTTTCCGGCGGCTGTCACTCTACTCAACAACGTACCTCGGTGACTGCCAATCACCACCCCCCCCCCCGGACACTTATTATTTATTTATTCCAATCGTTTGCTATGTCGCTCTTTCAGGGAGATGCTAAATGCATTTCGTTGTCTCTGTACTGTACACTGACAATGACAATTAAAATTGAATCGGAATCGGAATCTGAATCTGAACCTAAATTTGATGCTTCACTTTTCATTCTAATTCTGGTGAAAAGTGCAGGGGCCAGAATGGAATTGGGCCATCAAGAAATGGGCAATTAATGGGATAAGGGTCACATAGCGTAGAAACGTTAAAAATATTGTGTACATGTCAATATCAGGATTCTGTCCACATTAATCCCGTATACTAGCACTTGCTCAATGGTCTACTATGCTTCGGTGATACAAGTGCTTATCCTATCACTTCTGATAGATGGAAAGTATCTCTTCCACTGTTTTCCCAGTGAATGCATTCTCTGAGTGAAACTACATTTTTATCTTCACAGCAACAAGAGATTAGTGTGCAAAAATAGAGACACAAGAGATTAGTGTCCAAAATTAGAGCACATGGTATTGGGCGTAGGGTATTGACATGGATGGAGAACTGGTTGGCAGACAGGAAGCAAAGAGTAGGAATTAACAGGTCCTTTTCAGAATGGCAGGCAGTGATTAGTGGGGTGCCACAAGGCACAGTGATGGGACCTCAGTTATTTACAATATATATATTAATGATTTAGACAAGGGAATTAAATGTACCTCTCCAAGTTTACGGATGACACAAAGCTGGGTGTCAGTGTGAGCTGCGAGGTGGATGCTATGAGGCTACAGTGTGACTTGGATAGGTTGGGTGAGTGGGCAGAAGAATGGCAGATGCAGTATAGTGTGGATAAATCAAAGGTTATCAACTTTGGTGGCAAGAACAGGAAGGCAGATTATTATCTGAATGATGTTAGACAAGGAAAAGGTAGGTGCAACCGGACCTGGGTGTACTTGTACATCAGTCACTGAAAGTAAGCATGCAGGTACAGCAGCAGCGATAAGAGATAATGGTATGTTCATTGTGACAGGATTTGAGTTTAGAAGCAAGGTGGTCCAACTGCAATTGCACAGGGCCCTGATGAGACCACACCTGGAGTATTATGTGCAATTTTGATCTCCCAATTTGAGGAAGGGCATTGTTGTTATTGAGGGAGTGCAGTGTAGGTTTACCAGGTTAATTTCCGGGATGGCAGTACTGACATATGATGATAGAATGAGTCAATTGGGTAGGTATCCACTGGAATTTAGTAGGATGAGAGGAGATCTTATAGGGAACATAAAAAATTATTAAATGATTGGACAGGCTAGATGCAGGAAAAATGTTCCTGATGTTGGGGGAGTCCAGAATCAGGGGTCACAGTTTAAGAATAAGGGGTGGGCCATTAAAAAGAGAGATTGAGAAACCTATTCTCTATTGTCTATTGTCTCTCTGGTCTTAGACACGTTGATTTTCGGGAAGTTACCTGTGTATACGAAACCTTTGCCCTCTACTCTCACCAATCTATTAGACAGCCCATTCTCCTCTGGCATAATGAATTCTCTACTTTTTGACAAGTTTAAAGAGATTTGGCATGTCACCAAATACACTAACAATTTTCTTCAAATTTACTGGAGACGATGTTTCCACTCGTGCGAGAGTCTGGGAACAGAGGCCATTGCCTCAGAATAAATGACCATACCTTTAGAAAGGAGATGAGGAGGAATTTCTCAGGAATGTCTGAGCCTGGTGAATCTCGATGGTTGTGGAGGCCGTCAACGGATATTTTTAAGGCAGAGATTGACAGATTGTTGATTAGTAAGGGTGTGAGATGTTGTGGGGGAAAAAGGCAGGAGAATGGGATTGAGAGGGAAACATAGATCAGCCATGATTAAACGGCAGAGTAGTCTTGATGGGCTGAATGGCCTAATTCTGCTCTGAGAACGTGGGCGACATGGTGGTGCAGCGATAGTTGCTGCCTTACAGCACTTGCAGCACCAGAGACCCGGGTTCAATCTGGACTATGGGTGCTGTCTGTACGGAGTTTGTACGTTCTCCCCGTGACCTGCATGGGTTTTCTCCGAGTTCTTCGGTTTCCTGCCACGCTGCAAAGACGTACAGGTTTGGAGGTTAGTTGGCTTGTGTGTGTGTAGGATTGTGTTAAGGGCCAGTCCCAGTTGGCAAATCTTTCAGTGACTGCCGTATCAGGTCAGCGAAATATTTGCGGCATGATGCAGCGTGATGACGTATGACGCGTAGTGGTTTTTTAAGTGTCGCAACATTTCTTTGTTAAATCGCCAAGTGGGATAGGCCCTTAAATGTGTGGGATCACTGGTTGATGCGGACGTGATGGGCCCAAGGAGCTTTAAGTACGCTGTATCCCTAAACTCAAGTAAACTAAACTAAACTTATAAATTTGAAAATATCCTGCCAGTCTTGTTGCATTTTAACTGTATCAGTCTAGAAAAGAATCAAAGGTAGTTGTTTGGTACATGAAGATGACATTGAATAATCTGCATGTTAACAACTCCATTGCCCTGCACAGGTCAAATAAAAGGTTTACCAAAGTGGTACTAAATGGCCTACTCCTGCACCTATTGTCTTTTGTCTATTGAATGAACACTCAATTCACACACTGCTAGAAATGGAGGATATTTTAAGAAAGAAAGGGCAGCCCAGTGACACACCTTGTAGAGCTGTTGCTTCACGACACCAGGAGGCTGGGTTCAATCATGACGATCGGCTCATAAATTCATAAGTGATAAGAAATGTGTGAATTGGCCATTCAGCCCATCAAGTCTACTCCGCCATTCAATCAAGGCTGATCTATCTCTCCATACTAACACCATTATCCTGTCTAATTCCCACAATCTCTGACACCTGTACTGTGTGGAGTTCTGTCTGTGTGGAGTTTGCATATTCTTCCTGTGATTGTGTGAGTTTCCTCCGGGTTCTCCGGATTCATTCCACATCCCAAGGACATGCGGGTTTATAGGTTAACCATATAACAATATAACCATATAACAATTACAGCATGGAAACAGGCCATCTCGGCCCTACGTGTCCGTGCCGAACAAAGGTTTTTTCCCCTTAGTTCCACCTGCCTGCACTCATACCATAACCCTCCATTCCCTTCTCATCCATATGCCTATCCAATTTATTTTTAAATGATACCAATGAACCTTCCACTGGAAGGTTAATTAACTTTGATAAAATTTGCCCCAAATGTGTGGAGACTGGATACAAAAGTAGGATAACAAAGATCTAATGTGACTGGTTATATATCGACTCTGTGGGCTATAGGGCTGGCTTCCATGATTTGTCTCTAAACTAAACAAAACTATAAAGATTTCAAGGTGGCAATCTTGCTTTATCATCAATTCAAATAATATGTACAAAAATACTTACCAATACAATTATTGAAGGAGGAAAAGAGTCTTCACACTTTGGGCAAATTGGTACTCTTCTAATATGAGACAAAAAAAAGTTAAAATGTTAAAAATCGCACTACGCACCAATTTACCATTGGCAAATACCACATTACTTCACCTTGCAGTAATCAGGCAATACACAATATCAGAAACAGTTTCTCATGACAGTGTTAATGTTAACAACAGTTGTGGAAATGTTCAGTGGGTGGAAGAGAAAGTTCTAAGAGGAACACACACTTGGGGGATTTATTGCAACTGTGATCATTTTTAATTGGATATCAAGAAGCACACAGCCAGGCAGGTCAATGATGAAAATAATGATTTATACCAAGTAGGATATGGATGGTAGAGCTGTGTGAGTGGAAGGCCTTTTAGAAGGAAATTGGGATGATTAAAGCAGGAGATGGCCAAAGAAGGCTTGATATATAGGGACGGTTGACATTGGGCAGCACAGCTTTAGAGTGATAGTGTGATACAGTGGAAATGGGCCCTTTGGCCCAACTTGCCCACACCGGCCAACATCTCCCAGCTACACTAGTCCCACCTGTCTGCGCTAACCTGTCCTATCCATGTACCTGTTTAACTTTGATTGAAAAGATACACTAGCAGGGATGACAGTGGAACAAAAATGGCATGTGTTTCTAGGAATAATACAGAAGGTGCAGGATCAGTTCATTCCTAGGAGGAAGAAGGGTTCCAAGGGCCAACCATGGCTGACAAGGGATGTCAGGGACAGTATAATAATTAAAGCGAAGAAGTACAACTTGGCAAAGATGAGCGGGAAGAAAGACGATTGGGCAATGTTTAAAGAACACAGAAGATAACCAAAAAAGCAATACGGGGAGAAATGATGAGGTGCGAAGGTAAGCTCGCCAAGAATATAAGATAGCCAAGAAGGAAATCCACATTGGGCAGGAAATGGTGTTGGATAGACTGATGGGACTGAAGGCTGATAAATCCCCAGGGTCTGCATCCCAGGGTACTTAAGGAAGTGGCTCTAGAAATCATGGATGCATTGGTGATAATTTTCCAATGTTCTATAGACTCAGGATCAGTTCCTGTGGATTGGAGGGTAGCTAATGTTATCCCACTTTTTAAGGAAGGCGGGAGAGAGAAAACGGGAAATTGTGGACCAGTTAGTCTGACGTCGGTGGTGGGGAAGATGCTGGAGTCAATTATAAAAGATGAGATAGCCGCACATTTGGAACAGGATTGGTCCGAGTCAGCGTGGATTTACAAAGGGCTTGACTAATCATGCTTGACTAATCTTCTGGAATTTTTTGAAAATGTAACTAGGAAAATGGACAAGGGAGAGCCAGTGGATGTAGTGTACGTGGACTTTCAGAAAGCATTTGATAAGGTCCCACATAGCAGATTAGTGGGCAAAATTAGGGCACATGTTATTGTGGGTAGAGTGCTGACATGGATAGAGAAGTGTTTGGCAGACAGGAAACAAAGAGTAGGGATTAATGGGTCCCTTTCAGAATGGCAGGCAGTGACTAGTGGGGTACCGCATGGCTCGGTGCTGTTTACAATATACATCAATAATTTGGATGAAGTGATTCAAAGTAACATTAGCAAATTTGCAGATGACACAAAGCTGGGTGGCAGTGAGAACTGTGAGGAGGATGCTATGAGAATTGAGGCAATGCAGCGTAGGTTCACAAGATTGATCCCTGGGATGGCTGGACTGTCATATGAGGAAAGATTGAAAAGACTAGGCTTGTATTCACTGGAGATTAGAAGGATGAGGGTATATTTTATAGAAACATATAAAATTGTAAAAGGACTGGACAAGCTAGATGCGGGACAAATGTTCCCAATGTTGAGCAAGTCCAGAACCAGGGACCACAATCTTAGAATAAAGGGGAGGTCACTTAAGACTGAGGTGAGAAATAACTTTTTCACCCAGAGAGTTGTGAATTTATGGAATTCTCTGCCACAGAGGGCAGTGGAGGCCAAAACATTGGATGGACTTAAGAGACAGTTAGATAGAGCTCTAGGGGCTAGTTGAGTCAAAGGATATGGGGAGAAGGCAAGCACGGATTATTGATAGGGGACGATCAGCCGTGATTACAATGAATGGCAGTGCTGGCTCGAAGGGCTGAATGGCCTCCTCCTGCCCTATTGTGTATTGTCTATTGTGTCTCTGGCCTTAGACACATTGACTTTCGGGAAGTTACCTGTGTATACTTTTCTATGTTTCTTTATTTCGATGTAGAATGGAAGTTGACTTGGACAGGTTGGGGAAATGGGCAGATGCATGGCAGATGAAGTTTAATGTGGATAAATGTGAGGTTATCCACTTTGGTAGCAAAAACAGGAAAGCAGCTTACTATCTAAATTGTGTCAAGTTGGGAAAAGGGGAAGTACAACGGGATCTGGGGGTCCTTGTATGTCAGTCTATGAAAGTAAACATACAGGTACAGCAGGCAGTGAGGAAAGCGAATGGCATGTTACCCTTTATAACATGGGGAATCAATTACAGGTCCTTCTGCAGTTGTACAGAGCCCTAGTGAGACCACACCTGGAGTATTGTGTGCAGTTTTGGTCCCATAATTTGAGGAAGGACATTCTTGCAACTGACGAAGTGCAGCGTAGGTTTGCAAGGTTGATTCCCGGGATGGCAGGACTGTCATATGCTGAGAGAATGGAGAAGCTGGGCTTGTACACTCTGGAGTTTAGAAGAATGAGAGGGAACATTGAAACATATAAGATTGTTAAGGGCTTGGACACACGAGAGGCAGGAAACATGTTCCCGATGTTTGGGGAGTCCAGAACCAGGGGCCACAGTTCAAGAAAAAGGAGTAAGCAATTTCGAACAGAGATGAGGAAACACTTTTTCTCTCAAAGAGTGGTGAGTCTGTGTAATTCTCTGCCTCAGAAGGCGGTGGAGGCAGGTTCACTGGATGCTTTCAAGAGAGAGCTAGATAGGGCTCTTAAAAATAGCGGAATCAGGGGATATGGGGAGAAGGCAGGAACGGGGTACTGATTGGGGATGATCCGCCATGATCACATTGAATGGCGGTGCTGGCTCGAAGGGCCAAATGGCCTACTATTGTCTATTGTCTAACTGTTTCTTACACGGTGGGTTATGCCCCTGTCCCACTTAGGAAACCTGAACAGAAACCTCTGGAGACTTTGCGTCCCACCCAAGGTTTCCGTGTGGTTCCCGGAGGTTACTGGAGGTTTTTGTCAGTCTCCCTACCTGCTTCCAGTACCTCCAACCTCCGGCAACCACCTGCAACCTCCGGGAACCGCACGGAAACCTTGGGTGGGGCGCAAAGTCTTCAGATGTTTCCGTTCAGGTTCCCTAAGTGGGACAGGGGCATTAGTCCCTGCCTCAACTAACTCCTCTGGCAGCTTGTTACATACACTCACCAACTTGTGAAATAGTTACTACTCTGATTCCTATTGAATCTTTTCCCCTTCACCTTGAACCTAAGTCCCTTGGGTCCTCTATTCACCTACTCTGGGCAAGAGATTCTGTGCATGTGCCTGATCTATACCTCTCATGATTTTATACACCTCTATAAGATCACCCCTCATCCTCCCATGCTGGGAATAATGCCACTGCCTACACAACCTCTCCCTGTAGCTCATAACCAGAGGACTGGCAACATTCTCATAAATCTTCTCTGTACCCTTTCCAGCTTGACAACATCTTTCCTATAACATGGTGCCCAGAACAGAACACAACACACTAAATGCAGCCTCACCAACGTCTTATGTAACTTCAATCTGACATTTCAACTTCTATAATCAATAATCTGGCTAACGATGGCCAATAAGTCAATAGCCTTCTCGACCACCCTATCTACTTGTGATTCCAACTTCAAGGAGCCATGGACCTGCACTCCTAGATCCCTCTTCTCCACAACACTCGGCAGAGGCCTATCATTCACCATGCAGGTCCTGCCCATGTTAGAATTCCCTATATGCAACACCTCATATTTCTCTGCATTACACTCCATCAACCATTCCTCAGACCAACTGACAAATCGATCAAGATCTGAAAAACTACCAACTTTGTGTCATGAGCTGACTTGTTATTCTTGCCGTGTAAGTTCTCATTCAAATCATTGATACAGATGACAAACATTAACAGGCCCAGCACCGAACCCTGAGGCAGCCCACTGGTCACCGGCCTCCTGTCTGAAATGCAACCTTCCACCATCACCTTCTGCTTCCTTCCATGGAGCCAATTTGCTATTCATTCAGCTATCTCCTTGGACCCTGTAGAGTTGCTGCCTTACAAGCCATAGACCTATGTTCGATGTTGAATACGGGCGCTGTCTGTATGAAGTTTGTACATTCTCCCTGTGACCTGCATGGGTTTTCTCTGAGAAAATGGTTTCCTTCCGCACTACAAAGATGTACAGGTTTGTAGGTTAATTGACTTGGTATGAATGTAAAATTATCTCATGTTCTCCAGCATCCCTGGAGCACGTGGATGAGGGGTTTGTTGGGGATGTTACTATCGAACTATCTATACTATTACTAAAACTCTCATTTTGACCACTTCTGGTCAGCACTTTTTTTTTTAATTTGCACAAAAACGATACCATATATCTCTAGGATTTTTTCGCCACCTTACTCTCCGTTCTCCTCTGCTCCAAACGCACCAAGTTTTGTTCCAATTGGTGAAATATTAGAAAAATTATGACGGTTTAAAAAAAATCATAAGATGAACAGATTGTTCTTCTCGCCGGTAGCAGGATGCACACCCCCACTGGCCCCTGCCTGGATTTGTCCTGCCCCCAACTGCAGGGCGCCCTCCCACCCCCCCCTACTGGTCCCTGCCTGAGTCCGTCCCCATCCCCAGCTGCAGGATGCCCCCCACTGGTCCCCGGCTGAAGCTGGTGGGGTGCGGCAGCAGTAAGCAGGCAGGGCAGCGGCAGGCCACGGCAGTGATATGCCACGGCAGCGCTACCCACCTGCCCTCGACAGGCCCCACCAGAAGCCGCCCCCCTCCCCAGCTGCAGAATGCAATAAGAGACGCAACAAGACAGAACTGAACTAAATAAATCTCATCTTTAACATTTCATTTGTTGTTATATTATAAGAGTTATTCACATTTTCAGCTTTAGTAAATAACTTTTCCACTTGCCGTGCCCGTCAGCTGTGCCTGCACAGTAAAGCCTGGGTGTTCTACGTCACAATTGGGAACCCAATGGGCTGGAATGGCTACGCCACCGGGGAGCTGCTAAGAGGGATGAGGCGGAATGGAGTGAGTGCGTGGGGAGGAATGGCAACCGGCAGATTCAGATTCAGATTCAACTTTAATTGTACAGTACAACTGAATGCAGTTAGCATCTCGCTGGAAGAGCGACATAGAATATGGTTTCAATAAATAAATCTATTTACATGTATACAGTCATAGTGTTTTTCTTGTGGGAGGAGTGTCCGGGGGTGGGCGGGGGGGGAGATTCGCAGACACCGAGGTACATTGTTAAGTAGTGTGACAGTCACAGGGAAGAAGCTGTTCCTGGTCCGGCAACGGAGAGACCTGTAGCGCCTCCCGGATGGTAGGAGGGCAAACAGTCCATGGTTGGAGTGAGAGCAGTCCTTGGCGATGCTGAGCGCCCTTCGCAGACAACGCTTGCTTTGGGCAGACTCAATGGAGGGTAGCGAGGAACCGGTGATGCGTTGGGCAATTTTCACCACCCTCTGCAGTGCCTTCCGGTTGGAGACCGAGCAGTTGCCATACCATACTGTGATGCAGTTGGTAAGGATGCTCTCGATGGTGCAGTGGTAGAAGTTCACAAGAATCTGAGGAGACAGATGGACCTTCTTCAGTCTCCTCAGGAAGAAGAGACAAGTTTGGGGGGGGGGGGGGGGAGGATAGGGGATTAGGAGTATCACAACAGGAACCCGTCAGCCACTTAATCTAGTGCCAAATTGAGTGGGTCAGGCAGCATCTCTGGAGAATATGGATAGGTGACATTTTGTGTTGGGATTGTAGTGGAGAAAGGGAAGAAAGCTGGAAGAGAGGAGAAACATAGAAACATAGAAACATAGAAATTAGGTGCAAGAGTAGGCCATTCGGCCCTTCGAGCCTGGACCGCCATTCAATATGATCATGGCTGATCATCCAACTCAGTATCCCGTACCTGCCTTCTCTCCATACCCCCTGATCCCCCTAGCCACAAGGGCCACATCTAACTCCCTCTTAAATATAGCCAATGAACTGGCCTCAACTACCCTCTGTGGCAGAGAGTTCCAGAGATTCACCACTCTCTGCGTGAAAAAAGTTCTTCTCATCTCGGTTTTAAAGGATTTCCCCTTTATCCTTAAGCTGTGACCCCTTGTCCTGGACTTCCCTAACATCGGGAACAATCTTCCTGCATCTAGCCTGTCCAACCCCTTAAGAATTTTGTAAGTTTCTATAAGATCCCCTCTCAATCTTCTAAATTCTAGAGAGTGTAAACCAAGTCTATCCAGTCTTTCTTCATAAGACAGTCCTGACATCCCAGGAATCAGTCTGGTGAACCGTCTCTGCACTCCCTCTATGACAATGAGAGTCCTGGACCATCATCTGCAGTTCCTTGTGTCTATAATTGTTAATGTGTTAATGGACCATGGATTACCCCATGGTAAGAGACTGGCATATTAGTAGTGGAAAACCTGAGGAGATGAAATAAACAGGTAAATTTTATCAGTATTTGTACTGGAAGGTAAAAGTAACAATAAAGGATTGGACAGGCTAGATGCAGGAAAAATGTTCCCCATGTCAGGGGAGTCCACAACCAGGGGGTCACAGTTTAAGAATAAGTTTGTGTGCCATTTAGGACTGAGGTGAGGAAAAACATTTTCACCCAGAGATGTAGAATTGTCTAGAGATGTTGAATTGTCTGCCACAGAAGACAGTGGAGGCCAAAGCACTGGATGTTTTCAAGAGAGAAATAGATTTAACTCTTTGGATTAAAGTAATCAAGGGATATGGGAAAAAGCTGGAACGGGGCATAGATTTTAGATGATCAGCCATGATAATATTGAATGGCGGTGCTGGCTCGAAGGGCTCAAAGGCCTACTCCTGCACCTACTTCTTTTAAATTTCTTTATTTCTAATACGAAACAGCCATGAATTTGTATTAGGAAGGGAACATAGAAACATAGAAAAAAGGTGCAGGAGTAGGCCATTCAGCCCTTCGAGCCTTTTTTGTGATTTTTTCTTAAGGGGGAAAAAAGGGGAGTGCAGTCGCACACAATGCACCCGCCCTTCGGACAGCCATGTTCTTTATTATTCTAGGATTGACACTAAATATCCCTCTTTATCCTCACATAGATACATAGAAAATAGGTGCAGTAGGCCCTTCGAGCCTGCACCGCCATTCAATATGATCATGGCAGATCATCCAACTCAGTATCCTGTACCTGCCTTCTCTTCATACCCCCTGATCCCTTTAGCCACAAGGGCCACATCTAACTCCCTCTTAAATATAGCCAATGAACTGGCCTCAACTACTTTCTGTGGCAGAGAATTCCACAGATTCACCACTCTCTGTGTGAAAAACAATTTCTCACATCGGTCCTAAAAGATTTCCCCCTTATCCTTAAACTGTGACCCCTTGTTCTGGACTTCCCCAACATCGGGAATAATCTTCCTGCATCCAGCCTGTCCAACCCCTTAAGAATTTTGTAAGTTTCTATAAGATTCCCCCCTCAATCTTCAAAATTCTAGCGAGTACAAGCAGAGTCTATCCAGTCTTTAATCAAATGAAAGATCTGCCATCCCTGGAATCAGTCTGGTGAACCTTCTCTGTACTCCCTCTATGGCAAGAATGTTTTTCCTCAGATTTGGAGAATAAAACTGTACACAACACTCCGGGTGTGGTCTCACCAAGACCCTGTACAACTGCAGTAGAACCTCCCTGCTCCTATACTCATATCCTTTTGCTATGAATGTTAACATACCATTCGCCTTCTTCACTGCCTGCTGCTCCTGCATGCCTACTTTCAATGACTGGTGTACCATGACACCCAGGTCTCGTTGCATCTCCCCTTTTCCTAATCGGCCACCATTCAGATAAGTGTCTAATTTCCTGTTTTTGCCACCAAAGTGGATAACCTCACATTTATCCACATTATACTGCATCTGCCATGCACTTGCCCACTCACCCAACCTATCTAAGTCACCTTGCAGCCTCCTAGCATCCTCCTCACAGCTAACACTGCCCCCCAGCTTCGTGTCATCCGCTAACTTGGAGATGTTGCATTCAATTCCCTCATCCAGATCATTAATATATATATTGTAAATAGCTGCGGTACCCCACTAGTCACTGCCTGCCATTCTGAAAAGGACCCGTTTACTCCTACTCTTTGCTTCCTGTCTGCCAGTCAGTTGTCTATCCACCTCAATACTGAACCCCCAATACCATGTTTTTAAGTTTGCATACTAATCTCTTATGTGGGACCTTGTCGAAAGCCTTCTGAAAGTCCAGATATAACACATCCACTGGTTCTCCCTTATCCACACTACTAGTTACATCCTCAAAAAATTCTATAAGATTTCTCAGACCTGATTTACCTTTCATAAATCCATGCTGACTTTGTCCAATGAATTCACCACTTTCCAAATGTGCTGCTATCCCATCTTTAATAACTGACTAGCATTTTCCCCACTACTGATGTTAGACTAACTGGTCTGTAATTCCCTGTTTTCTCTCTCCCTCCCTTTTTAAAAAGTGGGGTTACATTAGCTACCCTCAAATCCTCAGGAACTTCTCCAGAATCTAAAGTTTTGAAAAATTATCACTAATGCATCCACTATTTCTAGGGCTACTTCCTTAAGTACGCTGGATGCAGCCTATCTGGCCCTGGGGATTTATCGGCCTTTAATCCATTCAATTTACATAACACTTCCCGGCTAACCTGGATTTCACTCAGTTCCTTCGTCTCATTTGACCCGCGGTCCCCTGCTATTTCCGGCAGATTATTAATGTCTTCCTTAGTAAAGACGGAACCAAAGTAGTTATTCAATTGGTCTGCCATGTCCTTGTTCCCCATGATCAATTCACCTGTTTCTGACTGCAAGGGACCTACATTTGTTTTAACTAATCTTTTTCTCTTCACATATCTATAAAAACTTTTGCAGTCAGTTTTTATGTTCCCTGCCAGTTTTCTTTCATAATCTATTTTCCCTTTCCTAATTAATCCCTTTGTCCTCCTCAGCTGGACTGAATTTCTCCCAGTCCTCTGTTAGGCTGCTTTTTCTGGCTAATTTGTATGCTTCATCTTTTGTTTTGATACTATCCCTGATTTTTCTTGTTATCCTCGGATGCACCACCTTCCCTGATTTATTATTTTGACAAACTGGGATGAACAATTGTTGTAGTTCATCCATGCAGTCTTTTAATGCCTTCCATTGCATATCCACCGTCAACCCATTAAGAATCAATTGCCAGTTCTTGTCTCATACCCTCAAAGTTACCTTTCTTTAAGTTCAGGACCCTTGTTTCTGAATTAACAATGTCACTCTCCATCCTAATGAAGAACTCAACAATATTATGGTCACTCTTGCCCAAGGGGCCATGCACACAACAATACTGCTAACAAACCCTTCCTCATTACTCAATACCCAGTCTAGATTAGCCTGCACTGTCGTTGGTTTCTCTAAATGTTGGTTTAGAAAACTATCTTGCATACATTCCAATAAATCCTCTTCCTCAGCACCCTTGCCAATTTGATTTATCCAATCTATATGTAGATTGAAGTCACCCATTATAACTGTTTTACCTTTGTTGCACGCATTTCTAATTTCCTGTTTGATGCCATCCCTAACTCCACTACTACTGTTAGGTAGCCTGCACACAACTCCCACTAGTGTTTTCTGCCCCTTAGTGTTTCGCAGCTCTACACATATCAATTCCACATCCTTCAAGCTAATGTCCTTCCTTTCTATCGCGTTAATCTCCTCTCTAACCAGCAAAGCTACCCCACCTCCTTTTCCTTTCTGCCTATCCGTCCTGAATATTGAATATCCCTGTATATTCCTGGATGTTCAGCTCCGAGCCTTGGTCACCATGGAGCCATGTCTCCGTGATCCCAACTATATCATATTCATTAATAACTATCTGCATATTCAACTCATCCACCTTATTACAAATGCTCCTTGCATTGAGACACAAAGCCTTCAGGATTGTCTTTACAACGCTCTTACCCCTTATACAATTACGTTGAAAAGTGGCCCTTTTTGATTTTTGCCCTGGATTTGTCTGCCTGCTACGTTTACTTTTCACCTTGCTACCTATTGCTTCTACCCTCATTTTACACCCCTCTGTCTCTCTGCTCATATCCCCCTGTAGCACCTATCCCCCTGCTACATTAGTTTAAATCCTCTAGCCCTAGCTGTAGTAAGGAAGTAAGTTGAGACTGGAAAATTCCAATCACCAGAGATCTTCTCTAAACTCTTTCCATCCTACAACAGGGTGACCACTGGCGGACCGTGACCGAACAGTCACGGTGGCGCAGCAGAAGAGTTGCTGCCTTACAGCAAAATGCAGCACTGGAAACCCGGGTTCGATCCTGACTACGGGTGCTGTCTGTACGGAATTTGTACGTTCTCCCCAAGACCTGCGTGGGTTTTCTCCGAGATCTTCGGTTTCCTCCCACATTCCAAAGACCTACAGGTTTGTAGGTTAATTGGCTTGATTAATTGGCTTAATAAATGTAAAAAATGTCCAGTATATAATTGTCCAACTTCCAGTATTGTCCCTGGTGGACATAGTGCTGACTGATGCTCTACCTAGAACTCCCAGCATCCTATATCCAGATTCAGATCCAGACCAAAAATGAACACGGTATTAAATGTGGAGTCTTGTGCAACTTTAACAGGGCCTCCCAACTTCTATACTCGGTATATAAGAGGGAACTGCAGATGCTGGAGAATCGAAGGTTACACAAAAAAGCTGGAGAAACTCTGCGAGTGCAGCAGCATCTATGGAGCGAAGGAAATAGGTAACGTTTCGGGCCGAAACCCTTCTTCAGACTGATCGGGGGTGGCCCCGATCAGTCTGAAGAAGGGTTTCGGCCCGAAACGTTACCTATTTCCTTCGCTCCATAGATACTGCTGCACCCGCTGAGTTTCTCCAGCTTTTTTGTGTAACCTTCTATACTCGGTACTCTGACTGATGAAGGCCATTTTGCCAAAAGCCTATTGACCAACTCCAGAGCAAATAAAATCATGGGAGACCCCTTCCACCCCTGCAACGGACTGTTCCAGCTGCTACGGTCAGGCAAACGCCTCCGTTGCCATGCGGTGAGAGAATGTAAGAGAATATGTGTGTTATGATTGTGTTTATAATTTGTTTGGTTGTTTTGTTGTTTGTCTTTTGCACAAAAGTCCGCGAGCATTGCCACTTTCATTTCACTGCACATCTTGTATGTGTATGTGACAAATAAACTTGACTTGACTTGACTTGACTTGACGACACTTTCACGGAACTAGGACAATTTCTACACGGTTCCTACAAAGTTTTTAAAGAATGTTTTCAACAGTTTATCCAGATTTGCTCTTACAATTAGAAACATCTCACTTGAGACTGGAATTCTCCCAGATACTTATAAAACCGATGTCGTAAAGCCTCTGTTAAAAAAAACAAATTTAGACAGTGGGAGATTAACTGAGTAATTACAGACCCACATCAAATCTACCCTTTATCAGCAAGGTACTGGAGAAAGTGGTATCCAACCAAATACAACTCTTTCTGAATCAAAAATCATTTTAGAGAAATTTAAATCTGGTTTCAGAGTAAATGACACCACTGAGACTGACTGCCCTGATAAAAGTAGTCAGTGACCTTAGATTTATCACTGACGTAGACAAAGTCTCAATGCTGATCCTCCAAGACCTCACAGCAGCTTTTGACAGAAGAACCTTTTTCACACAGAGAGTGGTGAATCTCTGGAACTATCTGCCACAGAGGGTAGTTGAGGCCAGTTCATTGGCTATATTTAAGAGGGAGTTAGATGTGGCCCTTGTGGCTAAGGGGATCAGAGGGTATGGAGAGAAGGCAGGTACGGGATACTGAGTTGGATGATCTGCCATGATCATATTGAATGGCGGTGCAGGCTCGAAGGGCCGAATGGCCTACTCCTGCGCCTAATTTCTATGTTTCTATGTTGACACCATAGATAACAGTATTCTTATGGATCGCTGGGTCGACCAATCAGATCAGGTACTAAGTTGGTTCCAATCATATATAAGTGGAAGGAAGTACTTTGTTAGCTTTGGGGATTATGTGTCACAGCTACATGATATAGCATGCCTTGGTAGCTGCTTTGGCACGTTAATATTTTCCTTGTATATGTTGCCGCTAGGAGGGGTTATCAGACAGCATAATGTAAATTTTTGAAGTTATGCCGATGACACTCAGTTATACCTCTCTGTTGAACCCACTGATGCAAATGCCTTAAATTTTTTGACCTGCCTATTTTCCATTATAAAATGGATGAATGCTAACTTTCTTAAACTCAACGATAACAAGACAGAAATTTTATCCATTGGTTCAAATCCCAAGAGAGAGATGTTACTTGGTAAACTGGGAAATTTGACTGCCTATGTCCAACAAGAAGTCATAAGCCTGGGAGTAAGTATGGATAATGATCTTAATTTAAAATCTCACATAAATAAGGTAACAAAGTGTGCTTTCTATCACCTCAGAAATATTGCTTTCTTAACTCAACACGACTGTGACAATCTCATACATGATTTCATATCAAGGCATTACTGTAATGCCTCCAAAGGACACAAACAAGTTACAACTCATTCAAAATACTGCAGCCCGGCTATTAACATATACCAAGAAAAGGGAACAGATTACTGTGAGATCCAGGATAGACTATAAAGTCTTTCTTGTCTATAAAGCCCAAAATAGCTTAGGGGCGGATATTTTACAGACTCCCTCCTTCCCTATGCCCCTACACGAGCGCTCGGGTCTTCTGATGCCGTCCTGTTAGCCTCTCAGTGCCGCAGCAATAAGAAAATTGGTGAAGCAGCCTTTTTCAATGACCGCCCCAAGCTGTGGAATACCTAGCCAAGTGTTATGAGAGACGCTAACTCAGTTGGCATTGTTAAACGGCAGCTAAAAACATACCTTTTAATCATTTTAATTATTGTCCTTTTACTTTCTCAATTTTATATTTTAAATATTTATATAAATCTGTTCTTTTTATGCTATTAACTGCCTGTGTCCTTACTGTTTTAAAATGTATTTTTTGTTTAGACCTGTGTATTTGTGAAAGCACTTTGGGTTGCGTTCAATTTTATGAAAAGTGCAGCACAAATAAAGTTATTAATACTATAATTATTATCATTATTATTGTTATTATTATTATCATCATTATTATTATTATTATCATCATTACTATTATTAAAAATATGAATATATATTGATTTTACAGTGGGGCAGGTTGAAATTTGAGTTAACTAGGCAAGGTCAAAATGGTTTTGTGAAAGGGAACCATTATGAAGCGGCCTCCTCAGTCACCACCTCAAACCCACTGGATCTGAGTGTTCACTCAGTTGAGGACTGCTAGCTGCTTATCTAATTAGCTCAGAGACTTGAAGATACCAGTTCTTGATGACCACTGAAAATCAGTTGAATGGAGGAGCACACAAAATGGCAACAATAAAATGAAAGAAAAAATTAAACCAGCCTTTAACTCACCAAAGTTTTCACTCGGTCAACAACGCACCTTCTTTTGAGTTTGAGTTTAGTTTACTGTTGCGTGTACAATACATGATTACAATCAAGCCAACCAGTGTCTATAGAACTTGCTGTCGCATGATAATAAGTAGCCAATTGTAGGCTATGCCATCTGAAAATTACCAGATTAACTGGTTGAACTATCCCATTGTAATCTGTTGTTCATGACTCATCTCCCAAGAGGAAGCAGAACACATCCCTTTCCAAACATCAACTCCGCCTTAATGCTATTTTTGATAAAGGCAACAATATCAACCGCATAATCAATGAGGACATTACTGACGGGATGGAGTTGAGAGCCAGAGTTGTCAGTAGAGAAGGTTTAAAAGCTTATGTAGGTGGTGGTACGTTTAAATTACAGGCCATACAACCCCGTGAATATAGTGTTAAAGAGGGAACTGCAGATGCTGGAGAATCGAAGGTTACACAGAAAAGCTGGAGAAACTCAGCGGGTGCAGCAGCATCTATGGAGCGAAGGAAATAGGCAACGTTTCGGGCCGAAACCCTTCTTCAGACCCGTGAATTGTCCCGTGAATATAGTGAACTACTCCAACAGTGGACACTGGGTAATTTTATTTTAGATTTTACTTTGGAGTCACGTGAGTGACTATGTGAAGAAGGGCCGTCCATCTGCGTGCGCGTCATTACGTCTGAACGCAACACGCACGACGGACTGGCAGAGGCACTGTGTCCTCCCAGCCGTTGGGATGGGCAGGTAAGGAAAGTTGAACTACTTATCTGCGTTCTTTCGGGCTTGAAGTTTTTTGTAGTTTCAGAGCCCAGATGTTGAGGAGACGGTCCGCGGGGAAGTCGGCTGCCGAAGACCGCAGCGTTCCAAGTAGCGGGCGATGGTCTTGTTCCCGACATTACCACCGGCAGCAGAACCGGCAGGAGCAGACTTGGTGCAGGAGGAGGGGCTCCATGGTGGTCCTGCGGGACGTAAAAACCACCCGTAAATCTGACAAACCCGTTGACTCAGATGAGTCCGGGGAAGAGGGATACCCTCCCTCAACGGAGAATGTCTGAGGACGACTCTCCCACATGGAGCAACTTATGGAGAAGTTGCTCCAACAATGATCTGCTCTGAAGGAGGGAGCAGTATCAGCACGGTCCTCTACAACAGGCCGTGCCAGCAGCCTCACACATGGGGAAAACAAAATGGGCCATGAGTACCTAGGCAAACCCAATTGGAGGGTTAGCCACTGTTTGATCTCTCGCTCTGAGGAAGGGAGCGCAAGGAGAAAGCCCGCAAACAAGTCGGGCCAGGAGGATCCCGGATGGAGAGGATAACCTCCTTCATGGGTAACGTGTTTAAACGTTCAAAACCCACATGGAGCACCTGATGGAGAGGTGCTCCACAATGATATACACCAGGAGGGAGTTATCAGCCCGGGTATTATGGTGAACCCGCAGGCAGCGGCACCTGTTTCAGGGTTGCACAAATGTCTCCTGCTCTGAGGAGAGGAGCATCTACGGTCAGTTTCAGTCTGACCCAAAGCAAGAACCTCATTTAGGTCCACTGGAGGGGCCATGTCAGCGCATGTATCCTCAGGGGCCTGCGGTAGCACCTGTTTTCAGGGCTGTCTCCAAATCTCACTCTCAGTGGAGGGGAGGGCGAGTGATCAGTAGGTAACTGATCTCGAATTCAAAGTATGAACATACTGAAGCACATGCATATGGCCTCAAGAGCCAGCAGTTGGCAGAATATCCGCACGCTACAAGTGCCGGCAAGGGAACAGCGCTATCAGGGTGACTTTGGAGAAACCAGCCGCCGAATCCTCTCTTCAGGTAAGACCAGAAGAAGGAAGCAAAAGCTGTCGGACCAATCAAGGTACCAACGACAAGCAAAACTTCATCAGTAGGCGACAACACACCCCACACCTCCATAGGAGGTAAGCGGTTCACTGAAGCCGGTGGTAGCTTGAAAGCTGGGCACGGAAATGTGATCAGGGTCGTCTTTCAAGGTGTTGTCTTACAAGGCAGGCTCAGTATGAAGAGGTTTTTCAGACCAAGACCCAAGCAGAGGTCAGGAGAAACATGGAATCCACACTTCCTACCAGTCCTACTCCCAATCAAGGAGAGAAAAGGAACTCGCATCAGGGGCCTTTGGGCTTACCACAAGACCACCGGTAACCATCGAGGCAGGTGGGTCTGGGTTTACTGAAACAAGGGATTGTGGACCAGTTACATGTTGGCAATATTTACTCTTGTGTTTTTGTTCAAAATGACAATAACATGAATTTCAGATCTGGTTTTAAAAAACAGATAATAACATAGAAACATAGAAACATAGCAATTAGGTGCAGGAGTAGGCCATTCGGCCCTTCGAGCCTGCACCGCCATTCAATATGATCATGGCTGATCATCCAACTCAGTATCCCGCACCTGCCTTCTCTCCATACCCCCTGATCCCCTTAGCCACAAGGGCCACATCTAACTCCCTCTTAAATATAGCCAATGAACTGGCCTCAACTACCCTCTGTGGCAGAGAGTTCCAGAGATTCACCACTCTCTGTGAAAAAAAGTTCTCCTCATCTCGGTTTTAAAGGATTTCCCCCCTTATCCTTAAGCTGTGACCCCTTGTCCTGGACTTCCCCAACATCGGGAACAATCTTCCTGCATCTAGCCTGTCCAACTCCTTAAGAATTTTGTAAGTTTCTCTAAGATCCCCTCTCCAATCTCCTAAATTCTAGAGAGTATAAACCAAGTCTATCTAGTCTTTCTTCATAAGACAGTCCTGACATCCCAGGAATCAGTCTGGTGAACCTTCTCTGCACTCCCTCTATGGCAATAATGTCCTTCCTCAGATTTCGAGACTAAAACTGCACGCAATACTCCAGGTGTGGTCTCACCAACACCCTGTACAACTGCAGTAGAACCTCCCTGCTCCTATACTCAAATCCTCTTGCTATGAAAGCCAACATACCATTCGCTTTCTTTACTGCCTGCTGCACCTGCATGCCTACCTTCAATGACTGGTGTACCATGACACCCAGGTCTCGCTGCATCTCCCCCTTTCCCAATCGGCCACCATTTAGATAATAGTCTGCTTTCCCGTTTTTGCCACCAAAATGGATAACCTCACATTTATCCACATTATACTGCATCTGCCAAACATTTGCCAAATCTGCCAAAGCATCTGCCAAACATCTGCCAAACATGTGATTATTTTACTGCACAACATACATAGGTTCCAAGCAGACTTGGAAATCGGACTGGAGTTGTCTTCGAGGCAGGTCCAGTATTATGGGCAGGATTGCCCTTCAGGACAGGTGACAGATGGACGATATCACTTCATCCAGGTTTAACTCATTTGTGCAGTACAGACTTTAAGAACAGTAAATGTTTGTTACGGTCTAACAACTATTTTATTACAGCTTCCTATAAAATGGTCACATGGCATGCATCGACCTCAAAGATGCATACTATTCGGTGTCTATTCACTAAAAGCAGGAGATATTTGAAGTTTAACTGGATGGCATGGCTCTGCCAAATGGGTTGACATCAGCTCCTAGACTATTGACTAAACAACGGAAACCAATTCTGGGTCTACAAAGGTCTCAGAACCACATAGTAATGGCATATTTGGAGGACATTTTCATTTTGGAGTCACCAAGAATTGGCAGAAGCATCAGTCAAAGCAAACCAAAACCCTGTTTGAAAGACTTGGTTACCTCATCCATCCAGTTAAATCAAGATTGACACCTACAAGGGTAATTGATTACCTAGGATTTACTATCAAACACAGTAAATATGTTGGTGACTTTGCCTAGGGGCAAACAACAAGATTTAAATAAGCCTGCTATAACCTGATAGTCAAATACTAGCCATCTCTCAGGCAAACAGCGAGTGTAATTGGCAAATAGTAGTTGCATTTCCAGCAGTATGCATTTGCATTACCAGAAATTACAACGAGCAAAGGAACGAACACTCAGATTCCATTCAGGCCAAATTGGCAAAACTATGGATTGCCAGCAGAGGCCATTGTTGAATAACTATGGTGGATAACGACCGTGAGACAGTTCAAGGGAAATCTTGCTCAAAAGCCATTGGAGGTTCTTCAGACCTATGCAAGCAGCTAAGGATGGGGAGCCACAAACATAGTCTAGAGGAGTGGGGGCAGATGGAATGAGCAGGAGTCTGTAATTCCCCAACACATGGAATCAAGGAAAGAAGGTAACAAACCATCTCCAGATGGTCAAAGGAGGTAATGGCAGTAGCAGGAGTGAACATTTATATCGTTAAATCTCACTCCACCAGGGCTGCATCTATGTTGGCAACAAGAGCTATGGACGTGCCCCTTGACGACATTCTAGTGGCTGCTGGATGGATGAATGAAATAACGGTCTACCAGTTTTATAACAAACCTATAACCGGACTGGGGGTGTTTGCACGTACCATTTTAAGTTCTATCCCCTAGTTTCCCCCCAAGATTTGGAGGGGTAACTATTTTCAAACAACTTTTCTTTCATTTAAAGCATCAGTGTCTTTACTTACCTACGTAATGTCTGAAGGCTTTAATGATTACACTCATCCATGGTCAATCCATTCAGTGTGTGACGCCTGGATTCGTAACCAGCGTAAAATCACAGAGCTTTGAAATCTTCAAGTAGTCACTCACGTGACTCCGAAGTAAAATAGTAAGATTAAATGAGAATTTACCAGTTTGAAGTTTGATCTTGATTTTATGAGGAATTACGATGAGGGATTACGTGCCCACCGCTCCCACCCTCATACTATCAAGGTCATATGCAAGTTCTAGTTTCTTCACAATCTTACTATTCTCAGGTCTTCTTTTTATCTGGGATTTAACACCGCTGCTCTGAAGATTGACGCGCACGCAGACGGACGGCCCTCCTTCACGTAATCGCGCATCGTAACTCCTCATAAAATCAAGATCAAACTTCAAACTGGTAAGTTCTCGTTTAATCTTACTATTAAACATCAATCTGGATTACAAAGATACTGTCAATTATGGTGTACATGAAACCATTACATTGCCCTAAAACAATTAATTCCCAGAGAATGCACGACTTGGTGGACGTGACAATAAACTAAACTAAACTAAACTACAAATAACATACGTTGGTGACTCAAAGGCTCAGTCAAATGGTTCTTAAATTTCGCAATAGTCACTGTATCCACTACCCTCTCAGGAGACTTGACTTATAGGTGTGTACAAAATCATGAAGGGACTATATAGAGGGAACGCGCAGAATCTTTTACCCAGAGTAGAAGAATCAAGAACCATTTAAGGTGAGAGGTAAGAAATAATAGTAAACTGAGGGGCAATCTTTTTCACTCAGAGAGTGGTGGGTGTATGTAATGAGCTGCCAGAGGAGATTGGTGAGGCAGGTATTAGAAGCATGCAAAAGACAATTGGAGAGGTACAAGGAAGGTTTAGTAGTTCTCCAGAGATGTTGCTTGATCTGCTGAGTTATTCCAGCACTTTAAATTATTTTATGTATCCACCAGCATTTGCAGTTCCTTGTTTCTACATTTTGACTAAAGTTGGGAGGGATATGGGCTAAATGTGGACCAGTTGAGATGGGACATCTTTCCTACAGCCCTTTTCCTTACAAGTTGATGAGGTCGAAACAGGAAGAAATTGTGAAGCCAGAGGAAGGAATGTAGATGGAAGGGGACAGGGGGAGGGGGAAGAAGAGAAACCGGTGAAGCATGGTGGTGGCAGCATCATGCTGTGGGGATGTTTTTCAGTGGCAGGAACTGGGAGGCATGTCAGGAAACAGGAACGGAGCAAAGTACAGAGAGATCCTTGATGAAAACCTGCTCCAGAGCATTCAGGACCTCAGACTGGGGCGGAGATACACCTTCCAACAGGACAACGATCCTAACCACACAGCCAAGACTATGCAGGAGTGGCTTTGTGACAAGTCTGTGAATGTCCTTGAGTGGCCCATCCAGAGCCCGGACCCGATTGAATATCCCTGGAGGGACCTCAAAATACCTGTGCATCAATGGTCCCCATCCAACCTGACAGAGTTTGAGATGATCTGCAGAGAAGAATGGGAGAAATTACCCGAATACAGGTGTGCCAAGCATGTAGTGTTATACCCAAGAAGACTTGAGGCTGTAATCGCTGCCCAAGGTGCCTCAACAAAGTACTGAGTGAAGGGTCTAAATGAGATATTTCAGTTATTTATTTTTAACTACTTTGCAAAAAATTCTTCTTCTTCTTATTATTTTTTATTATGGGGTATTGTGTCGAGATTGATGATTAAAAATATCAATTTAATCCATTTTAGAATAATGCTGTAAGTCACAAAATGCGGAAAAAGTGAAGGGGTCTGAAAACTTTCTGAATGCACTGAATATCTATGTATATATGGATATTTGTGTGTGCATGTATGTGTGCATATGTAAGTGTCAACATGTGTAATTATACCAACAGTGAACTTTGTTTATTATATTGTTTACTGTGTTTCTCATGTTACATATTCTGTTGTTCTGCTGGAAGTAAAGGGCCTGTCCCACTATGGTGATCTAGTTTGCGAGTTTAGAAGACTTTGTGCTCGCCGCAAACTCGCAGCATGGTCGGCACGTGGTCCTAGGAGGTCACTGTAACTCTCCTTCATGCTCGAGAGAATTTCCCGCATACTCACGGCCACGTTTGGTCGAGGAAAATGTTTTAACCTCCTGAAAAATTTTCCGCGAGTAAATATTTGTCGGCATGATCTTTTGAACTCGTAGTGCAGTGGTAGTGGGGTCGCCATGTAGTTATAGGCTACCTAAAATGTAGCCTTAGGCAATCTCCTTTGCTGATCAGGCATTTTAATTGGCTCATTGGGGGAAAAAAAAAAAAAAAACGTAAGCAGGAGTTTTCCGTATCCAAAGAAAAGCGACCAGTAATGTTAAATGCCCGATAAACTTTATTAAAAGTTGTCTGGCTTCTTAAAAGTGTCTCCACTCCTTCTCCCTCCCTTCTCTTCCCTTCTCTCTCCTTCGCCACCCTTCACCCCCATTCTCCCCCCCTTCTCCCCTCCCCAGTGACTGGTGTACAAGGACACCCAGGTCCCACTGCACCTCCCCCTTGTCTAACCTAACACAATTGAGATAATAATCTGCCCCTTGTTTTTGTCGCCAAAGTGGATAACCTCACATTATCGATATTATACTCTACTGCCCACTCACTCAACCTGTCCAGGTCACCCTGCATCCTACCATCCTCTTCATAGTTCACACTGCCACCCAGCTTTGTGTCATCCGCAAACTTGCTAGTGTTGCTCCTAATTCCCTCTTCCAAATTATTATTATATATGGTAAACAATTGCGGCCCCAACACCGAGCCTTGCGGCACTTCATTCGCCACTGCCTGCCATTCTGAAAAGGACCCATTCACTCACCCTTACTCCTTGCTTCCTGTCTGCCAACCAATTTTCTATCCATGTCAACACCCCCTATACCATGTCCTCTAATTTTAGTCACCAGTCTCCTGTGCGGGACCTTATCAAAAGTTATCTGAAAGTCTAGATAAACTACATCCACTTGCTCCCCTTCATCCATTTTACTTGTCACATCTTCAAAAAATTCCAGAAGATTAATCAAGCATGATTTCCCTTTCAAAAATCCATGTTGACTTTGATTAATCCTTTTACTGCTTTCCAAATGCTCCATTATTACCTCTTTAATAATTGACTCGTAAGTGAGGCAAGCCCTTCAGAATTTCCTTGTTCTATCTGGGACATATGACAATCGAGGCAGTGCAACGTAGGTTTACAAGGTTAATTCCCAGGATGGCGGGACTGTCATCTGCTGAGTGAATAGAGCAGCTGGGCATGTACACTCTGGAGTTTAGAAGGATGAGAGGGTATCTCATTGAAACATATAAGATTGTTTAGGGCTTGGACACGCTAGAGGCAGGAAACATGTTTCCGATGTTGGGGGAGTCCAGAACCAGGGGCCACAGTTTAAGAATAAGGAGTAAACCATTTAGAATGGAGACGAGGAAACACTTCTTCTCACAGAGAGTGGTGAGTCTGTGGAATTCTCTTCCTCAGAGGGTGGTGGAGGCAGGTTCTCTGGATGCTTTCAAGAGAGAGCTAGATAGGGCTCTTAAAAATAGCAGTCAAGGGATATGGGGAGAAGGTAGGAACAGGGGACTGATTGGGGATGATCAGCCATGATCACATTGAATGGCGGTGCAGGCTAGAAGGGCCGAATGCCCTACTCCTGCACCTATTGCCTATTGTCTATTGACAATGAAACACTCTTGACTCTTGACTCAATGTCACTAACAATATACATACACAGGATATATTGCTATCACCTGTACACGCTTTGTTGTTTAATTGATTGTTTACCCCTGAAACGTGCAGCTGGAAATTAAGTCGTATTAATACAGGCAAATGTAAGGAATGTAGAACGACAAGGTTGAGAATGACAATGGCTTCCTCCTTTTCATGATGCTTTGCTGAATTCAGCAACATGAAGTGTCCATGAGATCGAAAGGAAACAAAGGTGATTGTGGCCACTCCCTTCTCCGCTCTCCCATTGGGTATGAGGTACAGAAGTGTGAAAATGCGCACCCCCAGAATCAAGGACAGTTTCATCCCAGCTGTTATCAGGCAACTGAACCATCCCATCACAACCAGTGAGCAGCACTGAAGAAGGGTCTCAATAGGAAACGTTACCCATTCCTTCTCTCCAGAGATGCTGAGTTACTCCAGCTTTTTTTGTCTATCTTCTGAACTATTATCCAACTCATTGGTAAATCCCGGACAATCCTTGATCGGAATTTGCTGGCTTTACCTTACACTAATCATTATTCCCTTATCATGGATCTATACACTGTACATGGCTAGATTGTAATCATATCTAGTCTTATCCCAGCTATCCCATGCAGGTTTGGAGAGTTATGGACCAAGCGCAGGTGAGGGGGACCAGGGTAGCTGGGACGGTTGTTGGCTGGTATCGGCGAGTTGGGCCGAAGGGCTGTATTACTCCATCACTCTATGACCCTATGACTGTAACTAAATAAAAATAAAAGAGATTTATGTCGCCAAAAAAAATGTTTTCATTAAAGGCTTAAACAGCCGACAAGATCTCTTGTTCTATCTTGCTCAGTTATAGGGAACTATCTCTTGGGTCCCAACTCAATCGTCTTGTACAACTTGAGAAGGTGTTACCTCTGGTGAATCTTCGACACTTGAATTCCAGGAAAGTTCTTTTGAAACATGCCTTCAGTGATCAGACTCTGGGGGCGAGACTTTATTGTTAACACATCTGCTTTGTTCTGGATCTCAAAGTGAAGAATTTCAGAAGTGTAGTGTAGCATTTGGTCGCAATTCTAGACTGGGTGTTGTTGGAATGAAATAAAATTTGTGAAATTTATAACCTCACTGCTTAGAATCATATAACATAGCAGTCACAGATTTGTACAGCAGGAAATCCACGCCCTTCAGCCCAACTTACCCATGCCGACCAAGATGCGCCATCTAAATGAACCCTATTTACCTGTTTTTGGCCCCTAACCCGGTAAACGTTTCCTGTCCAGGGTGGTTCAGTGGTGCAGCGGTTGAGTTGCTGCCTCACAGCTCCAGACACCGGGGTCAATCCTGACTACGGGTGCTGTTTGTACGGAGTTTGTACGTTCTCCCCGCGACCACGTGGATTTTGTCCGGGTGCTCCGGTTTCCTGGCACACTCCAAAGATGTGCAGGTTTGAAGGCTAACTGGCATTTGTAAATTGTCAATTATCACTAGTGCGTGTAGGATAGTGCTAGTGTGCGGAGAGATCACTGGTCAGCGTGGACATGGTTGGCTGAAGAGCCTGTTTCCATGGTGTATCTCTAAAGTCTAAATCTATCCATGTACCTGCCCAAGAGTCCTTTAAATCCTATTGCAATTGGCAACCAATGTCAGTGTTGTTTGTCAGACCTGCAATTATTCAATATCATGTAGAGGAGAGCCCATTGAGTTTTGAGTTTGTGTTTAGTTTATTGTCACGTGTACTGAGGTACAGTGAAAAACCTTTTTGTTGCGTGCTATCCAGTCAGCAGAAAGACTACACATGATGACCATCAAGCCGTCCACATACAGGATAAAAGAAATATAATTTAGTGCAAGATAGCCCAATAAGGTCCAATCAAAGATAGATTGAGGGTCTTCAATGAGGTAGATGGTAGCTCTGGACCGCTCTCTGGTTGTGGTAGGATGTTTCAGTTGCCTGATAACAGCTGGGAAGGAACTGTCCCTGAATGTGGAGGTGTGCGTTTTCTCACTTCTATAACTATTGCCTGATGGGAGAGGGGAAAAGAGGGAGTGGCCAGGGTGCGACCCATTCTTGATTATGCTGCTGGTCTTGCCGAGACAGCATGAGGTATAAATTGAGTCAGTGAGGTTGGTTTGTGTGATTGTCTGGGCTGTGCCAACATTTCTCCACAATATCTTGCTGTCTTGGATGGAGCTGTTCCCATACAATGCTGTGTTACATCCCAATAAAGGGGCTGTCCCACTTGGGCGACCAGGGGCGACCTTAGGAGGTGCGGAGCCCAATTGCGAAAAAAAATTCATAGAAATATAAATAAATAATTATAAATGAGTCGCGTGTCGTGAGTAATATGACAGTCAGTCGGCTTTAAAAAATACTTAACCCGTGCATGCGTCAATTGTTCTCTCCGTAACAATAAAAATAAATGAAGTAACAATTCAATTTGCCCAAGGCTTCCAAGTCTCCTTCTTTCTGAATTACTGAATGGGTGGGGGGTGGAGGGTGACAGTAGGGGGAGAGATGGTGGGAAAAACGGGAGCACACCGGGACAAGTTCAATCAGTTGTCATCTTATTGAATGACAAAATTAATTCAACTTATCAAGGGACCAATTCTGGGGAAAGTTCCTTTCACAGCGTGTGGGGAGTCTGGGCAGGGGTAAAGTTGCGGGGAGGGCGGGAGCATTGAGAAGGAGGGGGTCGGAGTTCATGCCAGTAACCCACTCACTCACTCACTGCACATCACTGTACATGATGATTGATGGCTTCTTCTTGGTGAGCTTCTTAGACTGCAGCAGGTTAGTCATTCAATTTACCTACCGACCCATGTTGTGTCTCTCTGTCTTTCGCTCTCTCCCTCCCTCTCTCTCGTGCACTCTCTCTCTCCTGCTCCCCATCTCGTCTCTTTCTAGATATCTCGGCATTCCCGGAATCATTGACGTTTTGTAGTAGACAAAAATGCTGGAGAAACTTAGCGGGTGAGGCAGCATCAATGGAGCGAAGGAAATGTGCAAAGTTTCGGGTCGAAACCCTTCTTCAGACCCGGCCCGAAACGTTGGCTATTTCCTTCGCTCCATAGATGCTGCTTCAAGCCCTGTCCCACTGTGCGAGTTCACCCAAGAGCTCTCCCGTGTTTAAAATTTGTGTAGCATCTCTGTCTCTATCTTCAAATTCCCACTTTGAAATAAAATACAACTTTCGATAAACATTTCGAAGCAGGATCGCGATTAGTCGATTCCTACGCATTTTCAAACATCGGTCGATTCAGTGCAATTTTCACATCTGGTTGATGTAGTTTTTTTTTAATATACAGTACATTACAATAAATTGTTTTATGCATACCCAGCACTAAACGCACAAACATTAAGGTGGTTACTGATGTTACAAACGGTTATAAATGAATAAAATTGCAAAGTGAAATAGGAGATTTCCTTGGAAAGAATATTTAACCAGACTATCAGGTGAGGTCGTTGCAAAATGCTCACTTAAAACAATATGCCGTCAATTCAGGATTGTTTCTTAGCCCTCTGACAGGTGTTTCAATCTAACCTCGTAGCTCGCTGGTAATCGATTCATAGCTATTAATTTTCATTCCTGGTCAGTATCGAAATTCTCCAAATGCAAACGCTTCAACTTACACTTCTTGTGTGGTGGTAAGGGGGGGGGGGGGGGGATGCTAGGATAAAATACCATGTATTTGCATTTATATAGTGATCCTGCTGCAAATATTTTGAATATTTATACTCCCCACTCATCAGACGGGTTAAACCCACTGGGAGGACAGTTAAAGTCTGGTCAGAGGAGGCGGACTCCATACTTCAGCAGTGTTTTGGAAACACTGACTGGAAGACATTTGCAGCCCAGGCTACCCTTGACTCCCACACGGACATTGATTCCTACACATCCTCTGTTCTGGACTTTATAAACTCCACCATCAATAGTGTCACGCATGTGGCAAGACATCCAGGCCATCACGGACTATGGACCCACCAACATCACCCCCACATCCAGCGACGCCTCCTTCCTTGAGGAGCTTAACCACTACTATGGCCGCTTCGACAGGGACAATCTAGAGACAGCCATCAAGGCTGTGCTACCTGCCGATCACCAACTCCTCACACTCACCTCCTACGACGTGTGTGTGGCACTGAGTAGGACTCATGCACGTAAGGCTGCTGGCCCTGACTGCATCCCCGGGCGCGTCCTCAGGGCCTGTGCTGCACGGCTGACAGACATCTGGACTGACATCATCAACCTGTCACTTGACCAAGCAGTTGTCCCCACCTGTCTTATAAACCACCTCCATCGTACCGGTGCCAAAACACTCCATTGTGGCAAGCCTCAACGACTTCCGCCCAGTTGCACTTACCCCCATCATCACCAAGTGCTTCGAGAGGCTGGTCCTGGCACACCTCAAAGGCTGCCTACCCCCCACACTAGATCCTTATCAGTTTGCCTACCGCAAGAACAGGAGTACGGAAGATGCCATCTCAACGGCACTTCACTCCGCTCTCTCCCACCTCGACAACAGAAACACTTACGTAAGAATGCTGTTCATTGATTACAGCTCAGCATTCAACACCATCATACCCTCTAAACTGATGACCAAACTCGGTAACCTGGGCATCGACCACTCCCTCTGCAACTGGATACTGGACTTTCTAACCAACAGACCCCAGTCTGTTAGGTTAGACAATCACACCTCTTCAACCCTCACCCTGAACACCGGCGTTCCACAGGGCTGTGTGCTGAGCCCCCTCCTCTACTCCCTCTTCACCTATGACTGCACACCTGTACATGGTACTAACAACATCATCAAGTATGCAGATGATACAACAGTGATTGGCCTCATCAGCAACAACGATGAGTCAGCCTATAGGGAGGAGGTCCAGCTCCTAGCAGCATGGTGCGCTGACAACAACCTGGCCCTTAACTCCAAGAAGACCAAGGAGCTCATTGTAGACTTCAGGAAGTCTAAGGGTGGCACGTACACCCCAATCCACATCAATGGGACGGAGGTGGAACGTGTTTCCAGCTTCAGGTTCCTGGGGGTCAACATCTCCGATGACCTCTCTTGGACCCACAATACCTCTACTCTGATCAAGAAGGCTCATCAGCGTCTCTTCTTCCTGAGGAGACTGAAGAAGGTCCACCTGTCTCCTCAGATTCTGGTGTACCTCTACCGCTGCACCATCGAGAGCATCCTTACCAACTGCATCACAGTATGGTATGGCAACTGCTCTTTCTCCGACCGGAAGGCATTGCAGAGGGTGGTGAAAATTGCCCAACGCATCACCGGATCCTCGCTCCCCTCCATTGAGTCTGTCCAAAGCAAGCATTGTCTGCGAAGGGCTCTCAGCATCGCCAAGGACTGCTCTCACCCCAACCATGGACTGTTTACCCTCCTACCATCTGGGAGGCGCTACAGGTCTCTCCGTTGCCAGACCAGCAGGTCCAGGAACAGCTTCTTCCCTGCGGTTGTCACTCTACTAAACAACGTACCTCGGTGACTGCCAATCACCCCCCCACTCCCCCGGCACTCCTCCCACAGGAAAAACACTATGACTGTATACATGTAAATAGATTTATTTATTGAAATCATATTCTATGTCACTCTTCCAGGGAGATGCTAACTGCATTTTGTTGTCTCTGTACTGTACACTGACAATGACAATTAAAGTTGAATCTGAATCTGAATCTGAATCTGAATTTGCAAGCAAAGATTGGGAAGCCTTGCAAACCCTGTCAATCTTGTGCTAAATGCATGGAATGTATTGGATGGCTGCAAACCAGACATCCACCTTGTATATAGTTGTCAATAATGTTGCAGAGTTTGACTTTGCTCAGTGTTGATTGGATGGGGTGATGAGCCTTGTCTGAGATTTCTGTTAATCAGGGTCAATGTTTCCAAGTTGACTTCATCTCGAAGTCCGTTGTGAATACATTGTACTGAACGGCTGTATCATTGGGTTAGGGAAATGCCTGTTATGTATGGGGTTAATTGATATGTGTAATTGGGGGATTTACTAGATTTACTAGAATGTTGCCTGGGTTTCAGCAACTAAGTTACAGAGAAAGTTTGAACAAGTTAGGGCTTTATTCTTTGGAGCGCAGAAGGTTAAGGATGGACTTGATAGAGGTTTTTAAAATGATGAGAGGGATAGACAGAGTTGACGTGGAAAAGCTTTTCCCACTGAGAGTAGGGAAGATTCAAACAAGGGGACATGACATGAGAATTAAGGGACTGAAGTTTAGGGGTAACATGAGGGGGAACTTCTTTACTCAGAGAGTGGTGGCTGTGTGGAATGAGCTGCCAGTGAAGGTGGTGGAGGCAGGTTCGTTTTTATCATTTAAAAATAAATTGGATAGTTATATGGATGGGAAGGGAATGGAGGGTTATGGTATGAGCGCAGGTATATGGGACTAGGGGAGATTATGTGTTCGGCACGGACTAAAAGGGTTGAGATGGCCTGTTTCCGTGCTGTAATTGTTATATGGTTATATGATTAAGAGACCACCCCCGTGTGGTTCAGCTCCTCGAGTTCCCGGGACATATAAAAGTCCGTGCTCACGAGGTTTAGGGTCGATCTTCTGGAATAACGCTCAGGACCGCGTAGCCTTCTGGAGTACCTCTGTCTGAGCGAGGCCTAGAGGGCTTGAGCAGGCAGATGCAAGGATCGAACCCGCTGTGGGATAGGTACAGTGTGTGATCTGTTTCGTGGTTTTGGTAAAATAAAATGTAGTTGATTCAAGCGTTTGATTCAGTGTTTTTACTGAAACTAGACTGGGGGGAGGCTTAGAAATGAGCAATTATCAGCGGAAAGGGAGGGAGTGTATGTGGGGGGAGGAGGGGTAGGTCCTGGCTCTGACCGCACTCACTGGTGCCACGAGCTGGCTCCAGACTCACTCAACGGCTCCCGACCCCGGCTCCTGTTGCACTCAACGGCTCCCGGCCCCGGCTGCACTCAGCATCTCCCAGCTCATCATGGCGGTCACAGCCCCGACCACAGAACACAGCCACTGCACACCCGTGACCAGAGCCACCGCCCGCCCGCTAACACAGCCAGCCAGCCTGTGCCCCCCATCTGCCTCCCCCCCCCTTCTCTCCCTCCTCACCCCATTCTTCTGCCTTCCCCCCCCCCATTACCAATGACACCCGTACCAAGCAAGAATCGATCTATCTCTGCCTTAAAAATATCCACTGACGGACTGTTCAGCCTCCTGTGGCAAACAATTCCACAGATTTACCACCCTTTGACTAAACAAATTTCTTCTTGTCTCCTTCCTTAAAGAACGTCCTTTAATTCTATGGCTATGACTTTGAGTCCTAAACTCCCCCACTAACTGAAACATCCTCGCCACATCCACTCATTTCAAGCCTTTCACTATTCTGCATGTTTCAATGAGGTCCCCCTCATTCTTCTAAACTCCAGCGAGTACAGGCCCAGTGCCGTCTAACACTCATCATAGATCAACCTACTAATTCCTGGGATTGTTCTTGTAAATCTTCTCTGATCCTCTCCAGAGCCAGCTCATTCTTAGGCAGATATGGTGCCCCAAATTGCTCACAATATTCAAAATGCGGCCTTACCAGTGCCTTATGGAGTCTCAGCATTACATCCCTGTTATTGTACACATGCCCTCTTGAAAAAAGTGCTAGCATTGAGTTTGCTTTCTGCACTACGGATTTGACGTGCTGATTAACGTTTTGGTAATCCTGTACTAGACCTACCAAGTCTCTGTGCACCTCCAATTTCTGGATTCTCTCCCCATTTAGAAAATAGTTAAGGCCTTTATTCCTACTACCAAAATGCATGACTCCACACTTTTCTACACTAAGAGTAGGGGCCCCAGAACCGACCCCTGCGGTAAGTATTGCATCTTCTCTGCAGTTTCTCATGAAAGACTCAGACATATTGATTCGGTTTAAGTTTATTATTGTTATGTACTTAATGGGGTACAGTGAAAAATCTTTCTTTTGCATGCAATCCATTTAAATCAGAAAATACTATTCATGTATACAATCAAGCTAAATGTAAGCATAATACGTATAAAAAAAGGGAAGAGACAGGATACAGAATATAATTCTCAGCATTGTAGCGCAGTATATTGTCTGAAGCATCCAGCATTGATGCAACATAGCTGGAAATTGAGTGGTTTTAATACAGGCTTTGTTACCTTGTTCACACATACACCCGGATTTGGCCATAACAGAGTAATACATAACTTGAAATGATTTCATTCGTTAAAAATAAAAATGAATACAGTTTATGGAAGGATCATTCTGAAGGCTGATAGAGAGAGAAAGAAGCTGCTCCTGAGTCTGGCTGTGTGCGCTGTAAAGTTTCTTTATCTTCAGCTGGATGGCAGTAGGGAGAAGGAGGAATGACCACGGATAGAAGTAAACAAGTGATTATAGAGTAGACTACTTTAGTTTGGCATCAAGTTCGGCAAAGACATGGTGGGTTGAGGAGTCTATATCTATGCTGTCTTTTTCTATATACTATATAGATTATATATAGTATAGTGTCTACGTTCTATATACTATATAGTCTCTCATGGGGGGATCGCAGTTAGGGAGTTGGGGAAGAACAATGGACAATTGTTCAATGGACTACAAGACCACCATGGGCACTGGGGAGATGGTTAGACCTGCCAGCAATCCGTTTGTTTTTTCATCTTTTGTTAATTTTAGCATCTGTTAAGAGTTTGTTTTAATGTACTTTGGTTTGTTTTATGTGGGGGGAGGGGGGAGGATCGGGGGAAACTTTTTCGTACCTTCCCAGAGATGTGATTGATTTTCCAATCACATTCTCCAGGCTCTGCAGCGTACCATCGCTGGTGCTGGGAGCCACATCGGGCTGTCGTGAGCCCCATAGCGGGGCGCGGACTTAACATCGGAGCAGATCCCTTGCCTGGGATTGCTCCCACCGCGGTCTGCAGACTTACCATCAAGGGCTCGCAGTCTCAGGAGAGGCTAGTCGGGAGCTCTAATGCCGTAGAACGTTCAACTAGACCCGACGCGAGGTTTGATCGCCCGGCGCAGGGGAGCTGACAACCACCCGATGCAGGAGCTGATCGCCTCGACGCGGAGGGACCGTACGCTGACAACTACGGGAGTCAAGACCATCCTGTCAATGGGGGCTCGAGGCCCCCGACCGAGGAAAAACAAAAGGAAGGACGAACTTTATTTCACCTTCCATCACAGTGAGGAATGTGTAGGAGTCACTGTGGTGGATGTTCATGTTAAAATGTGTTTTTGAGTCTGTTGCTTTCAATTGTATGACTGACCTGGCCAGTGAAATTCCTCGTATATGGTGCAAAACATACTTGGCGAATAAAATCTGATTGCTTCTGATTCTGAATTGGGGAGGAGGGGGGAACAAATGACAATGGGGACACAGTGTGGGGGAACTGCTCTGTGGGAGGGGGGGGAGGGGAGGAAGTAGAATAAAAGGAGGAGCCGGTGTACTTTGTAACTTTGTCAGTGCCGTAGGTTGCTGCGATTTGTATACATTGAAGGTAGACACAAAATGCTGGAGTAACGTAATGGGCCAGGCAGCATCTCTGCAGGGAAGGAATAGGTGGTGTTTCGAGTCGAGACCCTTCTTGAGATTTGTACACATTGGGTATTGCAAAGAATTTCACTGTGCCTGGTCACATGACAATAAAGTATTTCATTCCATTCTATGTTTTTTTCTTTGTGAGAATCTGTCTCTCTTGGCTTTCAGTTGTTGCTACTCTTGGTTGAGTTTGAATGTCATCCCTCTCTCTCTCCTTCTTCCTCTCTCTCATCTCTCTCTTCTTCTTCCTCTCTCTCATCTCTCTCTCTCTTTCCCCTCACTCGTCTGACTGCTCTCATTGCTGTCACTCTCGTATCCCTCGTTGCTCTCTCTCTTTCTCAAATTCCATTGTTCTGTTTCCTCGCTCATCTCTCTCTCATTGCTCTCGTCGATCTCTTTTCTCCGTTTCTTCTCTCCGATCTCTATCGCCTGCCTGCACTCGTTCCCGCCCTCTCTCTCTTCCCTCGTAGTTCTCTCTCTTTCTCTTTCTCGAATTCCATAGCTCTGTTTTCTCTCTCTTCTCTCTCCGCCTCTTTTTCACCACACACTCCTCTGTTGTTTTTTCGAACTCACGCTCCATCACTCTGGGAACAGTTGCACCAGATGCCACACTGTTTCCCCCAACATTAACAGCAGCATTGTCATCGTTTGTAGCCACCTCTCTGGGAACAGTTGCACCAGATGCCACACTGTTTCCCCCAACATTAACAGCAGCGTTGGTGTCGTTTGTAGCCACCTCTCTGGGAACAGTTGCACCAGATGCTACACTGTTTTCCCCAACATTAACAGCAGCGTTGTCGTCGTTTGTAGCCATCTGCTTCCGATGGAATCACGTTCAAGATTTTCTGGCCAATTCTTTGTCGAATTTCTTTCCTTTCACACTGTCTTCTCAAAATGTATGCCCTGACTAGGCTCCGTTTGTAAATTTTATCCACAGTTTCGCTGGAAGATTACAAAGACAAAATCTTTGTTATTTCAACCAAAATTCAGGACACATATTGGCATGACACGTATAGTCCTCAAACAGAAACACACGATGACTCTAAAGTGGGTGATATCCTTGATAGTGAAGACTAAGTGGGGACCCATTGGGCCCTGCACCACAACTCAATATTCCACCACACACCTTCAGTCACCAACTGCGCAGGCAAGGCTGATGGGTTCCTGTTGTGAGGCCAGAGATCCCCATTGTGACACGAGTCACGGCAACCCGCCCCCAGCTGCGCAGGCACAGCCGGCAAGTGGAAGCGCGTCTGCCACGTTTTTAAAGCATAAAATGGCAATGACGTAAAATGTATGATCAATGTGATCGCATCTCACTCTCCCCCTTTAGTCCCCTATTCCCCTTCTCCATTATACTCCATCTGCCCCCTCCACGAACCCTCCTCTGTTTCCTCCCCTCACTCACTCACTCCTTCCCTCCTCTCTCTTTTCCGTGTCCTCCTCCATTACCTCGCCATCTCTCTTCCTACCCCTCTCCTTCTCCATTCCCTCTCATCCCACAGCACTCTCTCACCCTCCTCTTCACCCTCCATCTTCGTTCACCTCTCCTCCTCCCCCCACGCCCACTCCCTCCCTCCCTCCCTCCCTCCCTCCCTCCCTCCCCCCCCCTCTCCCTCTATTCCCCTCCTCCCACTACTCACCTCACCCCTATCCCACCCCCACTCTCTCTCCTCATCTCCCCCACTGCCCTCCTCTCCCTCGATACAGCACTCCCTACATACCCCACTCTGCCCCTCCTCCCCTCTACCCTCCCTCCTCACCTCCCCACTTTCCTCTCCCTCTCCCTCTCCCTGCCTACCGCCTCCTCTCCTTCAATTCTACCATCTCCATCCTCACCTCTGCAGGATCTCGATGTGAACCTCCACCAGCCCCGTCTACTTCACCACATCGGTGATGAAGTTGTATTTCAGGGGGGGGGGGCTGTCAAGGGGGATGGGCAGAGCGGCCTAGAACTGGGGGATGGGGAGGCAGAGGCTGAGACTAGTCCTTGCTCTGGGTCCTGATCTTTTCCCTCCCCACGGGCCTGGAGCAGCAATGTCCCTGCCCTCAGACCCAGACCCTGACCCAGCCCCAGTCCCAGCTCCCAGACCCTGGGTCCCCGACCCTGCCTCTCATTTCCCCAGGACCCTGCTACAACCCCAGCCCAGGGCGGTGGCCAGGGCCCGGTCCATGTCCCTGTCTGCTTCCCAGCGCCCAAAGACCGATCAAATGCCCCAACTCCGCAGGTGCAGATACCGGGTCCATTGTGCATGCGCGTGGCTGATGGGCCTCCTCAAAATGCACAGTTGCGGCCAGCAAGTGGGGGCGCTATTTCAAGATAATTTAAGTTTAAAATGTCAATAACTTGTAAAATATAATATAAATCTAAACAAAACGTGGTAGTTCACATCGCAGGACATCGCGAGTAAGATGGACCAAAAATTGTAGTGCTATCATGTACAGTTTTTGCAGAGTTTCAGGAACACGCACACATACAAACAAACAAACAAACAAGATGAGAATTTTAGTAATATATATATATATAGATGATTATGAAAAATGACAACAGGACCTTGATCAGTTGGACAGGTGGGCTGAAGAATAGTTAATTGAGTTTAATACAGAGAAGTTTCAGGTGATGGATTTTGGGAGCACCAACATGGGCAGGACATTCACAGTGAGTGGTTGGGCTCTGTGGAGTGTTGAAGAGCAGAGGAATCTGGGAGTGCAGGTACGTAGTTCCCTGACATTGATGTCACTTGTAAATAGGTTGGTCAAGAAGGTTTTTTAGTGCATTAGCCTTCATTAGTCAAGAATTGTCAGTGATGCAGTTGAACAAAGGAGACTATGAAGGCATGAGAGAGGTTGACTGGAAAGGGATCCTAGCAGGAATGACAGTGGAACAACAATGGCAGGAATTTCTGGGCATAATCCGGAAGACACAGTATCATTTCAATCAAAAAAGGAAGAAAGATTCTAAGGGGAGTCGGAGGCAATCGTGGCTGACAAGAGAAGTTAGGGAAAGAATAAAACTAAAAGAAAAGATGTATAACACAACAAAGAGTAGCTGGAAGCCAGAGGATTGGGAAACTTTCATAGGACAACTGAAGAAGTTTTATTTCTCGCCTATTTCATTAGGCGAGAAATAGTATTGGGCAGGCTAATGGGACTGAAGGATGATACATTCCCTGGGCCGGATGGTCTGCATCCCAGGGTTCTCAAGGAGGTGGCTCTAGAAATAGTGGATGCATTGGTGATCATTTTCCAATGTTCAATAGATTCAGGATCAGTTCCTGTGGATTGGAGGATAGCTAATGTTATCCCACTTTTCAAGAAAGGAGCAAGAAAGAAAACGGGGAATTACAGACCAGTTATCCTGACTTTGGTGTTGGAAAAGATGCTGGAGTCAATTATTAACGAGTTAATAATAGGAGATTTGGATAACAGTAAATGATTAGTCCAAGTCAACATGGATTTATGAAAGGGAAATCATTCTTGACTAAACTTCTGGAATTTTTTGAGGATGTGACAAGTAAAATGGATGAAGGGGAGCCAGTTGATGTAGTGTATCTAGACTTTCTGAAAATTTTAATAAGGCCCGCATGGGAGACTGGTGACTAAAATTAGTGCACATGGTATTGGGGGTAGTGTGTTGACATGGATAGAAAATTAGTTGGCATACTGGAAGCAAAGAGTAGGAGTGAACGGGTGTTTTTCAGAATGGCAGGCAGTGGCGAGTGGAGTGCCGCAAGGCTCGGTGTTGGGGCCCCAACTGTTTACCATATAAATTAATGATTTAGAAGAGGGAATTAAGAGCAACACTAGCGAGTTTGCAGATGACACAAAGCTGGGCGGCAGTGTGAATTCTGAAGAGGATGTTAGGATGTTACAGGGTGACCTGGACATATTGAGTGAGTGGGCAGATGTGTGGAAGATGCAGTATAATATAGATAAATGTGAGGTTATCCACTTTGGCGGCCAAAAGCAAGGGGGCAGATTATTATCTCAATGGGGTTAGGTTAGGTAAGGGGGAGGTGCAGCGAGATCTAGGTGTCCTTGTACACCAGTCACTGAAAGTTGGCTTACAGGTACAGCAGGCAGTGCAGAAATCTAATGGAATTTTGGCCTACATAACAAGAGAATTTCAGAATAGAAGTAAAGAGGTTCTTCAGCAGTTGTATAAGGCTCTGGTGAGACCACATCAGGAGTAATGGGTATAGTTTTTGGCAGATAAATTGAGGAAGGACATCTTTGTGATTGAGGCAATGCAGTGCAGATTCACGAATTTGATCCCTGGGATGGCGGGCTTGTCACTTGAGGAAAGGTTGAAAAGACTAGTCTTGTATTCACTGGAGTTTAGAAAGATGAGGAGGGATCTTATAGAAACATATACAATTATAAAAGGACTGGACAAGCTAGATGCAGGAAAAATGTTCCCAATGTTGGGCGAGTCCAGAACCAGGGGCCACGGTCTTAGAATAAAGGGGAGGTCATTTAAGACTGAGGTGAGAAAAAACTTTTTCACCCAGAGAGTTGTGAATTTGTGGAATTCCCTGCCGCAGAGGGCAGTGGAGGCCAAATCACTGGATGGATTTAAGAGAGAGTTAGAGCTCTAGGGGTTAGTGGAGTCAAGGGATATGGGGAGAAGGCAAGCACGGGTTATTGATAAGGGACGATCTGCCATGATCACAAGGTATGGCGGTGCTGGCTCGAAGGGCGAAATGGCCACCTCCTGCACCTATTTTCTATGTTTCTATGTTTTTATAAAAGTTGGGAAATTTTGTTGCGGTTGAAGAAAATGTTTGTGAGGCCACTTTCAGAGCATTGTGCACAGTTTTTTATCTCCCTGTTATTGGGAAGGCCTCATTAAGATGGAAAGAATGCAAGTTGGGCCGAATTCCTGTTTCCGTGCTATATGACTTCGACTATGTCTCTAAATTTGTTGCTTCACTTTTGATTCTAAATCAGGTGAAACGATCAGGGGCCAGAATGGAATTGGGCCATCAAGAAATGGGTAATTAATGGGATGAGGGTCACATAGCGTAGAAATATTTTTAAGGCAGAGATTGACAGATTATTGATTAGTAACGGTGTCAGGGGTTACAGGAAAAATGCAGGAGAATGGGATTGAAAGGGAAACATAGATCAGCCATGATTAAATGGTAATGTAGACTTGATGGGGTGAATGATCTAATTCTGTTCCATGAACACGGGCGCCCTGGTGGTGCAGCGATAGAGTTGCTGCCTTACAGCACCTGCAGCACTGGAGTCCTGGGTCCAATCTGGACTACGGGTGCTGTCTGGACGTAGTTTGTACGTTCTACCCGTGACCTGCGCAGGTTTTCTCCAAGATCTTCGGTTTCCTCCCACACTCCAAAGATGTACAGTTTTGTACGTTAGTTGGCTTGGTATAAGTGTAAATTGTCACTAGTGTGTGTTGGTTAATGTTAATACGTGAGGATCGCTCGTTGATGCCGACTTGATGGGCCAAAGACCTTTTTGTGCTGTGCCTTTTTGTGAATTTATCCCTAAACTCAAGTAAACTAACCTAAACTTATGAACTTAGAAAATATCCTGCCTGTCTGGTTCCATTGTGACTTGGTACGACAATTCATATTCACAAGTTCAAAAGAGGATGCAGAGACTCAGCCCAGTCCTACACATGTACAGCCGTCCCGACCATCAAAAGTAAATTAATCCAAGTGTAACTGTGTCTCAAAGAGTCAAAGGTGGTTGTATGGTACATGAAGATGACCATGCAACTTGACATTGAATAATCTATATGTTAACAACTCCATTGCCCTGCACAGACCAAATAAAAGGTTTACTAAAGTGGTACTGAATGGCCTACTCCTACACCTATTGTCTATTGTCTATTGATTGAACACACTGCTAGAAATGGAGGATATTTTAAGAAAGAAAGGGCAGTCCAGTGACACGGCTTGTCGAGCTGCTGCTTCACAACACCAGGGAGCTGGGTTCAATCCTGACGATTGGTTGATAAATTCATATGTGATGGGAAATGTGTGAATTGGTCATCGGTCCATCAAGTCTACTCCGCCATTCAATCATGGCTAATCTATCTCTCCCCACTAACACCATTACCCTGCCTTATCCCCACAACCCCTGACGCCTGTACTGTGTGGGGTTCTGTCTGTGTGGAGTTTGCATGTTCTTCCTGTGACTTTGAGTTTCCTCCGGGTTCTCCAGGTTCATTCCACATCCCAGACATGCGGGTTTATAGGTTAATTGACTTTGATAAAATTTATCCCTAATGTGTAGAGACTGGATACAAAAGTAGGATAACAAAGATCTAGTGTGACTGGTTATCGATCGATTCGGTGGGGTGAAGGGCTGGCTTCCATGATTTGTCTCTAAACTAAACAAAACTATAAAGATTTCAAGATGGCAATCTTGCTTTATCAACAATTCAAAGAATATGTACAAAAATACTTACCAATACAATTATTGAAGGAGGAAAAGAGACTTCACACTTTGGGCAAATTGGTACTCTTCTAATATGAGGCAAAACAAAAGATAAAATGTTAAAAATCGCACTACGCACCAATTTACGATTGTCAAATACCACATTACTTAACCTTGCAGTAATCAGGCGATACACGATATCAGAAACAGTTTCTTCATGACAGTGTTAATGTTAACAACAATTGTGGAAATGTTCAGTGGGTGGAAGTGAACGTTCTAAGAGGAACACACACACGGGGGATTTATTGCAGTTGTGATCATTTTTAATTGGATATCAAGAAGCACACAGCCAGGCAGGTCAATGATGAAAATAATGCTTTACGTCAAGTAGGGTATGGTTGGTAGAACTGTGAGTGGGAGGCCTTTTAGAAGGAGATTGGGAATAATCAAAGCTGGAATGGCAAAAGAATACGAGGGTTGATATATAAAGAGAGTTGACATCGCATGGCAGAGCTATAGAGTGATAGAGTAGTAGCGTGTGGAAACAGGCCATTCATCCCAACTTGCCCACACCGGCTAACATCTCCCAGCTACACTATTCCCACCTGCCTGCACTAACCTGTCCTATCCATGTTTCTTAACTGTTTCTTAAACGATGGATAGTCCCTGCCTCAACTACCTCCTCTGGCAGCTTGTTACCCACCACCTTTTGTGTGCAAAAGTTATTACTCAGATTCCTATTGAATCTTTTCCCCTTCACCTTGAAACTAAGTCCCGTGGTCTTAGATTCACCTACTCTGGGCAAGAGACGCTGTGCATCTAACCGATCTTATACAAATCATCTACAAATCATCTTTATATAATGATCACCCCTCATCCTCCTGTGCTGAGAATAGTGCCCCAGCCTACTCAACCTCTCCCTGTAACTCAAACCCAGAGTTTTGGCAACATCCTCGTACATCTTCTCTGTACCCTTTCCAGCTTGACAACGTCTTTCCCATAACATGGTGTCCAGAATGGAACACAACACACAAAATGCGGCCTCACCAACATCTTATGTAACTGCAACATGACTTCCCAACTTCTATAATCAATAATCTGACTAATGATGGCCATTGTGCCAATAGCCTTTTCGACCACCCTATCTACCTGTAACTCCACCTTCAAGTAGCCATGCACCTGCACGCCTAGATCCTCTTCTCTACAACACTCCGCAGAGGCCTATCATTCACTGTGTAGGTCCTGCCAATGTTAGAATTCCCAAAATGCAACACCTCGCATTTCTCTTCATTAAACTACATCAATCATTTCTCAGACCAACTGACAAATCGATCAAGATCTGCAAAACTACCCACTTTGTGTCATCAGCAAACTTGCTATTCTTGCTGTCTATGTCCTCATCCAAATCATTGATATAGATGACAAACAATAACAGGCCCATCACTGTACCATGAGGCAGACCACTAGTCACAGGCATCAAGTCTGAGAAGCAACCTTCCTCCATCACCTTCTGCTTCCTTCCATGGAGGCAATTTTCTATCAATTCAACTATCTCCTTGGATCCTGTAGAGTTGCTGCCTTTCAGCCCATAGACCAAGGTTCGATCCTGACTATGTGCTGTCTGTATGAAGTTTGTACATTCTCCCCATGACCTGCATGGGTTTTCTTTAATGAGATCTTCAGTTTCCTCCCACACTCCAAAGACATACAGGTTTGTGAGTGAATTGACTTGGTATGAATGTAAAATTATCGCAGAACATGAATAAGGGGTTTGTTGGGACACTATCTATCTATCTATCTATCTATCTATCTATCTATCTATCTATCTATCTATCTATCTATCTATCTATCTATCTATCTATCTATCTATCTATCTATCTATCTATCTATCTATCTATCTTCTCCATGTGATTCTGGAACTACGCCAAAACAGTACTAGATAGCATTACTTTTTTTACACCACCTTACTCATCATTATCCTGTGGTCGTTTCTGTCCAGTTTCGTTCAGATTGACGTTATATTCCACAAGTTATAGACATTTAAATGTTTACAAAACCCACTTTCAGAACCATAACTTGACAGATGCTAATGTAGTTGATGGGAGTTTCTGGCAGTTTGTAGCTATGACGTCACAATGGGATCTCACAATCCGCCACCCGACAATGACATCACAATGGGATTTCATTTGCAACAATGTTGTGATCATAGAACACTTAGTCCTGGCAAGAACAGGAGGGGGAGGGGGAGAGAGACGCTTGAACAGGAGGGGGAGGTGGCAGAGAGATGCTTGAACAGGACGGGGAGGGGGAGGGGCAGAGAGACGCTTGAACAGGAGGGGGAGGGGCAGAGAGAGACGCTTGAACAGGAGGGGGAGGGGGCAGAGAGACGCTTGAACAGGAGAGGGAGGGGGAGGGGCAGAGAGACGCTTGAACAGGAGAGGGAGGGGGCAGAGAGACGCTTGAACAGGAGAGGGAGGGGGAGGGGGGCAGAGAGACGCTTGAACAGGAGAGGGAGGGGGCAGAGAGACGCTTGAACAGGAGGGGCAGGGAGTTCAGGGAGGGGCAGGGAAAGTGAAATTGGAGATTTTTTTTAAAGTCCTGTCAGCAAGTGCTTGCATTTTTTAAAAGTTTAAAAAGAGGGAGGATGAGTGGCAATGGGTGAATGGTGGAATATTGCTTTGGGGAACTGGCTGTGTTGGGGGAATGGGTGAGTGGTGGAATCTTACATTGGGGAATGGGTTGCATTGGGGGACCAGACCATCTGTGTGTCAGGGGGATGGTTTGCATTGAGGGAATGGGTAAGTGGGGGAATCTTACGTTGGGGCATCGTTTGCGTTGGGGGACCAGGCCTCCTGTGGGGGATATGGGTGAATGATCTAAGATTGTGTTGGGGGTATGAGTTGTGTTGGGGGACCAATCCTCCCATGTGACAGGGACCCAATGGATGAGTGGGTGGCATCTTACATTGGGGAACAGGTTGCGTTGGGGGACCAGACCTCCCTTGGAGGCTATGGGTGGGTGGTGGAATATTGTGTTTGGGTGGTGGAATATTGTCACAATGGGATCTCACATTCCTCCACCCGACAATGACATCACAATGGAATAAGCTCTATCCACCAAAAAACAGCTTGACATACAATTGGTCACCGTTCAGGTTAAAACACGCTGCTATTCCTCAACTCCTTCGATTTGAGCTGCTGCTGCCACTGCCACGGGACATCAGCAGCGCACATGGTACTGAATTAATTTATGCGCGCGCATAATTGAACGCAGCACTGAGCTTACAGCGAGGTCTGGCATGGACACAGGCACAGAGCGCCGATCGCTGGGTCGGCCAGTCAGATCAGGTACTAAGTTGGTTCTAATCATATATGTGGAAGTACTTTGTTAGCCTTGGGGACTATGTGTCACAGCTGCATGATATAGCATGAAAAATGAAAAAAAATGATTCAATTTATTGTCATTGTCAGTGTACAGTACAGAGACAACGAAATGCATTTTTAGCATCTCCCTTGAAAGGGAGACACAGGGCGTCGCGGTGTGCCCGCGCCTGCCGCCGTACATTCCATTACAGGCAAAGGTGGGTGAAGTGTCTTGCCCAAAGACACAACGACAGTATGCACTCCAAGCGGGATTTGAACCGGCTACCTTCCGGTCGCCAGCCGAACTCTTAGCCCATTGTGCTATCTGTCGCCCATGCCTTGGCAGCTGCGTTGGCCCGTTAATTTTTTCCTTGTATATGTTGCCACCAGGAGGAGTTATAAATTGGCATAATGCAAATGTTCTAAGTTATGCCAATGACACTCATTATACCTCTCTGTTGAACCCACTGATGCAAATACCTTAAGATCTTTGCCTGTTTTTCATTTAAAAGATTGATGAATGTTAACTTTATCAGAAATATTATTACTTGAATCAAAACCCAAATGTTACTCGGTAAACTGTGAAATTTGACTGCCTGTTGTCAAAAACAAAGTCACAAGCAAAAACAAAAATTGACAATCTCAAATAAATAAGGTAACGAAGTGTGCTTTCTATCACCTCAGAAATATTGCTTAAGTACGGCCTTTCTTAACTCAACATGACAGTAAAAAACTTATACATGCTTTCATATCAAGGAACTACTGTAACGCTTTCAAAATCCACCAACAAGTTACAGGTCATTCAAAATGCTGCAGCCCGGATTTTAACAAGTACCAAAAAAATGGAGCATATCACCCCAGTATTATAATCCCTGTGAGATCCAGGTTAGACTATAAAGTCCTCCTTGTCTATAAAGCCCTAAACGGCTTAGGAACAGCATATTTTACAGACTCCCTCCTTCCCTAAGCGCTTACTTGAGCGCTCAGGTCTTTTGATGCCGGCCTGTTAGCCTCTCAATGCCTCAGCAATAAGAAAATTTATTTTTCAATGACCGCCCGCCAACCTGTGGAATACCCAGCCCAGGGCTATGAGAGACGCCCACTCAGTTGACATTTTTAAACGGCAGCTAAAAACGAATCTTTTTAATCAAACTTATCACTGATTTTACTCCCTATTTGACCTCATTGTTTTTTGTCCTTTTACATTCCCAATTTTATATTTTAAATATTTATATAATTCTGTGCTTTTTACGCTATAAACTGCCTGTGTCCATCCTATTTTAAATTGTATTTTTTGTTTAGACCTGTGTTTATTGTGGAAAGCACTTTGGGTTGCATTCAATTGTATGAAAAGTGCTACACAAATAAAGTAATTATTATTATTATTGTTAATATTATTATTATTATTATTATTATTATTATTATTATTATTATTATTATTATTATTATTATTATTATTATTATTATTATTAGCTGTACTAGATCGCTCTGCAACTCCCCAGAGCCCTGCAATACGACTTTAGGTAACTAATTTTTCAAAATTCTAGATATGAGGAACCTAAAACACAAATGTTAACAAAAGAAAATAATACAAAGGAGAAAACCTTTTAGTTTAACACATGGAAGGAACAAAGGAGGAACTTTTGGGGGGACGGCTGTGAGGGAGGGGGAAGAGCAACGAGGACCCTGCGTGAGGGCACCACGTTGAGGGGGGAGAAGGATAATTGACAATGGAGGACACGTTGTGGGGGGACCGCCGTGCCGTGAGGGAGGTGGAATGAACAAATGGTGACCTGGAACAGCGGGGGGATATTTGATACTTTGGAAGCGCCCTTTATGGGCGACTATTATGGGCAAAGAATTTCACAGTGACCTATCACATGTGACAATAAAGTGTCATTTTACCTCCCCCCCTCCATCCAAGGACCCAGGCAGTCTTTCCAGGTGGAGCAGAGGTTCACCTGTATCTCCTCCAACCTCATCTATTGCATCCACTGCTCTAGGTGTCAGCTGCTCTACATCGGTGAGACCAAATGTAGTTTTGGCGATCGCTTCGCCCAACACCTCCGTTCAGTTCGCAACAACCAACCTGATCTCCCAGTGGCTCAGCACTTCAACTCCCCCTCTCATTCTAAATCCGCCCTTTCTGTCCTGGGCCTCCTCCATGGCCAAAGTGAGTCCCACCGTAAATTGGAGGAACAGCGCCCCATATTTCGCATGGGTAGTTTACACTCCAGTGGCATGAACATTGACTTCTCCAATTTCAGGTAGTCCTTGCTTTCTCCCTCTTTCCCCTCCCCTTCCCAGCTCTCTCTCAGCCCACTGTTTCCACCACTTCCGCCTCCCCCCTACCCCCACATCAGTCTGAAGAAGGGTCTCGACCCGAAAAGTCACCTTTCCTTCGCTCCATAGAAGCTGCCTCAGCCGCTGAGTTTCTCCAGCAATTTTGTCTACCTTCCATTTTTCCAGCATCTGCAGTTTCTTCTTAAATAATTAAATTCAATGTCACAGATAAAGTATGAATATATATTGATTTAACAGCGGGACAGGGTTGAAATTTGAGTTAAATAGGCAAGGTCAAAATTGTTTTGTGAAAGGGAACCATTATGAAGTAGCCTCCTCAGTCACCACCTCTAACCTACTGGGTCTGAGTCTGTTCACACAGTTGAGGAGTGCTGCTAGCTGCTTATCTAATTACCTCAGAGACTTAAAGGTACCAGTTCTTGATGACCACTGAAAATCAAAGTTGAATAGAGGAGCACACAAAATGGCAACAATAAAATTAAGGAAAAAATTAAACCAGCCTTTAACTCACCAAAGTCTCCACTCAGTCAACAATGCACCTTCTTTTGAGTGAGTTTAGTTTACTGTTGCGTGTACAATACATTATTACAATCAAGCCAACCAGTGTCTATAGAGCTTGCTGTCGCATGATAATAAGTAGCCAATTGTAGGCTATGCCATCTGAAGATTACCAGATTAACTGGTTGAAATCTCCCATTGTAATCTGTTGTTCATGACTGATCTCCCAAGAGGAAGCAAAACACATTCCTTTCCAAACATCAACTCCACCTCAATGCTATTTTTGATAAATGCAACAATATCAACCGCATAATCAATGAGGACATTACTGAAGGGATGGAGTTGAGAGCCAAAGTTGTTAGTAGAGAAGGTTTAAAGCTTATGTAGGTGGTGGTACGTTTAAATTACAGGCCATACAACCCTGTGAATATAGTGAACTACTCAGACAGTGGACACTGGGTGATTTTATTTTAGATTTTACTTCGGAGTCACGCGAGTGACTATGTGAAGAAGGGCCGTCCATCTGCGTGCGCGTTATTACGTCTGAACGCAACACGCACGACGGACTGGCAGAGGCACTGCGTCCTCCCAGCCGTGGGGATGAGCAGGTAAGGAAAGTTGAACTACTTATCTGCGTTCTTTCGGGCTTGAAGCTTTTTGTAGTTTCAGAGCCCAGATGTCGAGGAGACGGTCCGCGGGGAAGTCGGCTGCCGAAGACCGCAGCATTCCCAGTAGCGGGCGATGGTCTTGTTCCCGACAATACCGCCGACAGCAGAACCGGCAGGAGAAGACTTGGTGCAGGAGGAGGAGCTCCGTGGTTGTCCTGTGGGATGTAAAAACCACCCGTAAATCTGACAAACTCGTTGACTCAGATGAGTCCGGGGAAGAGGGATACCCTCCCTCAACGGAGAGCGTCTGAGGACGACTCTCCCACATGGAGCAACTTATGGAGAAGTTGCTCCAACAATGATCTGCTCTGAAGGAGGGAGCAGTTTCAGCACGGTCCTCTACAGCAGTGCCGGTGCTGGGAGCCTCGCACATGGGGAAAACAAAATGGGCCATGAGTACCTAGGCAAACCCAATTGGAGGGTTAGCCACTATTTAATCTCTCGCTATGAGGAAGGGAGCGCAAGGAGAAAGCCCGCAAACAAGTCGGGCCAGGAGGATCCCGGATGGAGAGGAAAACCTCCTTCATGGGTAACGTGTTTAAACATTCAAAACCCACATGGAGCACCTGATGGAGAGGTGCTCCACAATGATATACTCCAGGAGGGAGTTATCAGCCCGGGTATTATGGAGAACCCGTAGGCAGCGGCACCTGTTTCAGGGTTGCACAAATGTCTCCTGCTCTGAGGAGAGGAGCATCTACGGTCAGTTTCAGTCTGACCCAAAGCAAGAACCTCATTTAGGTCCGCTGGAGGGGCCATGTCAGCGCATGTATCCTCAGGGGCCTGCGGTAGCACCTGTTTTCAGGGCTGTCTCCAAATCTCACTCTCAGTGGAGGGGAGGGCGAGTGATCAGTAGGTAACTGATCTCGAATTCAAAGTATGAACATACTGAAGCACATGCATATGGCCTCAAGAGCCAGCAGTTGGCAGAATATCCGCACGCTACAAGTGCCGGCAAGGGAACAGCGCTATCAGGGTGACTTTGGAGAAACCAGCCGCCAAATCCTCTCTTCAGGTAAGACCAGAAGAAGGAAGCAAAAGCTGTCGGACCAATCAAGGTAAACGACAAGCAAAACTTCATCAGTAGGCGACAACACACCCCACACCTCCATAGGAGGTAAGCGGTTCACTGAAGCCGATGGTAGCTTGAAAACTGGGCACGGAAATATGATCAGGGTCGTCTTTCAAGGTGTTGTCTTACAAGGCAGGCTCGGTATGATGAGGTTTTTCAGACCAAGACACAAGCAGAGGTCAGGAGAAACATGGAATCCACGCTCCCTACCAGTCCTACTCCCAATCAAGGAGAGAAAAGGAACCCGCATCAGGGGCCTTTGGGCTTACCACAAGACCACCGGTAGCCATGGAGGCAGGTGGGTCTGGGTTTACTGAAACAAGGGATTGTAGACCAGTTACATGTTGGTAATTTTTACTCTTGTGTTTTTGTTCAAAATGACAATAACATGAATTTCAGATCTGGTTTTAAAAAACAGATAATAACATGTGATTATTTTACTGCACAACAAACATAGGTTCCAAGCAGACTTGGAATTCGGACCGGAGTTGTCTTCGAGGCAGGCCCAGTATTATGGGCAGGATTGCCCTTCAGGACAGGTGACAGATGGATGATATCACTTCATCCAGGTTTAACTCATTTGTGCAGCACAGACTTTAAGAACAGTAAATGTTTGTTACGGTCTAACAACTATTTTATTGCAGCTTCCTATAAAATGGTCCCATGGCATGCATCGACCTCAAAGATGCATACTATTCGGTGTCTATTCACTAAGAGCAGGAGATATTTGAAGTTTAGCTGGATGGCATGGCTCTGCCAAATGGGTTGACATCAGCTCCTAGACTATTGACTAAACAACATAAACCAATTCTGGGTCTACAAAGGTCTCAGAACCACATCGTAATGGCATATTTGGAGGACATTTTCATTTTGGAGTCACCAAGAATTGGCAGAAGCATCAGTCAAAGCAAACCAAAACCCTGTTTGAAAGACTTAGTTACCTCATCCATCTAGTTAAATCAAAATTGACACCTACAAGGGTAATTGATTACCTAGGATTTACTATCAAACACAGTAAATATGTTGGTGACTTTGCCTAGGGGCAAACAACAAGATTTAAGTAAGCCTGCTATAACCTGATAGTCAAATACTAGCCATCTCTCAGGCAAACAGCGAGTGTAATTGGCAAATAGTAGCTGCATTTCCAGCAGTATGCATTTGCATTACCAGAAATTACAACGAGCAAAGGAACGAACACTCAGATTCCATTCAGGCCAAATTGGCAAAACTATGGATTGCCAGCAGAGGCCATTGTTGAATAACTATGGTGGATAATGACTGTGATACAGTTCAAGGGAAATCTTGCTCGAAAGCCATCAGAGGTTCTTCAGACCTATGCAAGCGGCTAAGGATGGGGAGCCACAAACAAAGTCTAGAGCAGTGGGGGCAGATGGAATGAGCAGGAGTCTGTAATTCCCCAACACATGGAATCAAGGAAAGAAGGTGTCAACTCAAACCATCTCCAGATGGTCAAAGGAGGTAATGGCAGTAGCAGGAGTGAACATTTATATCGTTAAATCTCACTCCACCAGGGCTGCATCTATGTCGGCAACAAGAGCTATGGATGTGCCCCTTGACGACATCCTAGTAGCTGCAGGATGGACGAATGAAATAATGGTCCACCAGTTTTATAACAATCCTATAACCGGATTGGGGGTGTTTGCACGTACCATTTTAAGTTCTGTCCCCTAGTTTCCCCCCAAGATTTGGAGGGGTAGCTATTTTTAAACAACTTTTCTTTCATTTAAAGCATCAGTGTCTTTACTTACCTACGTAATGTCTGAAGGCTTTAATGATTACACTCATCCATGGTCAATCCATTCAGTGTGTGACGCCTGGATTCGTAACTGGCGTAAAATCACAGAGCTTTGAAATCTTCACATAGTCACTCACGTGACTCCGAAGTAAAATAGTAAGATTAAATGAGAACTTACCAGTTTGAAGTTTGATCTTGATTTTATGAGGAATTACGATGAGGGATTACGTGCCCACCGCTCCCACCCTCATACTATCAAGGTCATATGCAAGTTCTAGTTTCTTCACAATCTTACTATTCTCAGGTCTTCTTTTTATCTGTGATTTAACACCGCTGCTTTGAAGATTGACGCGCACGCAGACGGACGGCCCTTCTTCACGTAATCGCGCATCGTAACTCCTCATAAAATCAAGATCTAACTTCAAACTGGTAAGTTCTCGTTTAATCTTACTATTAAACATCAATCTGGATTACAAAGATACTGTCAATTATGGTGTACATGAAACCATTACATTGCCCTAAAACAATTTATTCCCAGAGAATGCACGACTTGGTGCACGTGACAATAAACTAAACTAAACTACAAATAACATACGTTGGTGACTCAAAGGCTCAGTCAAATGGTTCTTAAATTTCGCAATAGTGACTGTATCCACTACCCTCTCGGGAGACTTGACTTATAGGTGTGTACAAAATCATGAAGGGACTATATAGAGGGAACGCGCAGAATATTTTACCCAGAGTAGAAGAATCAAGAACCAGTTAAGGTGAGAGGTAAGAATTAATAGTAAACTGAGGGGCAATCTTTTTCACTCAGAGAGTGGTGGGTGTATGTAATGAGCTGCCAGCGGAGATTGGTGAGGCAGGTATTAGAAGCATGCAAAAGACTATTGGAGAGGTACATGGATAAGGAAGGTTTAGTAGTTCTCCAGAGATGTTGCTTGATCTGCTGAGTTATTCCAGCACTTTAAATTATTTTATGTATCCACCAGCATTTGCAGTTCCTTGTTTCTACATTTTGACTAAAGTTGGGAGGGATATGGGCTAAATGTGGACCAGTTGAGATGGGACATCTTTCCTACAGCCCTTTTCCTTACAAGTTGATGAGGTCGAAACAGGAAGAAATTGTGAAGCCAGAGGAAGGAATATAGATGGAAGGGGACAGGGGGAGGGGGAAGAAGAGAAACCGGTGAAGCATGGTGGTGGCAGCATCATGCTGTGGGGATGTTTTTCAGTGGCAGGAACTGGGAGGCATGTCAGGAAACAGGAACGGAGCAAAGTACAGAGAGATCCTTGATGAAAACCTGCTCCAGAGCATTCAGGACCACAGACTGGGGCGGAGGTACACCTTCCAACAGGACAACGATCCTAAGCACACAGCCAAGACTATGCAGGAGTGGCTTTGTGACAAGTCTGTGAATGTCCTTGAGTGGCCCATCCAGAGCCCGGACTTGAACCCGATTGAATATCCCTGGAGGGACCTCAAAATACCTGTGCATCAACGGTCCCCATCCAACCTGACAGAGTTTGAGATGATCTGCAGAGAAGAATGGGAGAAATTACCCAAATACAGGTGTGCCAAGCATGTAGTGTTATACCCAAGAAGACTTGAGGCTGTAATCGCTGCCCAAGGTGCCTCAACAAAGTACTGCGTGAAAGTTCTAAATGAGATATTTCAGTTATTTATTTTTAACTACTTTGCAAAAAAATCTTTTTATTATTAATTTTTATTATGGGGTATTGTGTAGAGATTGATGATTAAAAATATCAATTTAATCCATTTTAGAATAATGCTGTAATGTCACAAAATGCGGAAAAAGTGAAGGGGTCTGAAAACCTTCTGAATGCACTGAATATCTATGTAAATATGGATATTTGTGTGTGCATGTATGTGTGCATATGTAAGTGTCAACATGTGTAATTATACCAACAGTGAACCTTGTTTATTATATTGTTTACTGTGTTTCTCATGTTACATATTCTGTTGTTCTGCTGGAAGTAAAGGGCCTGTCCCACTATGGTGATCTAATTTGCGAGTTTAGAAGACTTTATGCTCGCCGCAAACTCGCAGCATGGTCGGCACGTGGTCCTAGGAGGTCACTGTAACTCTCCTTCATGCTCGAGAGAAGTTCCCGCATACTCACGGCCACGTTTGGTCGAGGAAAATGTTTTAACCTGCTGAAAACTTTTCCGTGAGTAAAAAGTTGTCGGCATGAGCTTTTGAACTCGTAGTGCAGTGGTAGTGGGGTCGCCATGTAGTTATAGGCTACCTAAAATGTACCTTTAGGCAATCTCCTTTGCTGATCAGGCATTTTAATTGGCTCATTGGGGAAAAAAAACGTAAGCAGGAGTTTTCCGAACCAAAGAAAATCGACCAGTAATGTTAAATGCCTGTTAAACTTTATTAAAAGTTGTCTGGCTTCTTAAAAGTGTCTCCACTCCTTCTCCCCCCCCTTCTCTTCCCTTCTCTCTCCTTCGCCACCCTTCACCCCCATTCTCCCCCCCCCCCTTCTCCCCTCCCCAGTGACTGGTGTACAAGGACACCCAGGTCCCACCTCCCCCTTGTCTAACCTAACACAATTGAGATAATAATCTGCCCCTTGTTTTTGCCGCCAAAGTGGATAACCTCACATTATCGATATTATACTCTTCTGCCCACTCACTCAACCTGTCCAGGTCACCCTGCATCCGAACATCCTCTTCATAGTTCACACTGCCACCCAGCTTTGTGTCATCCGCAAACTTGCTAGTGTTGCTCCTAATTCCCTCTTCCAAATTATTATTATATATGTTAAACAATTGCGGCCCCAACACCGAGCCTTGCGGCACTCCACTCGCCATTGCCTGCCATTCTGAAAAGGACCCATTCACTCACCCTTACTCCTTGCTTCCTGTCTGTCAACCAATTTTCTATCCATGTCAACACCCTACACCCTATACCATGTCCTCTAATTTTAGTCACCAGTCTCCTGTGCGGGACTTTATCAAAAGCTTTCTGAAAGTCTAGATACACTACATCCACTAGCTCCCCTTCATCCATTTTACTTGTCACATCTTCGAAAAATTCCAGAAGATTAATCAAGCATGATTTCCCTTTCAAAAATCCATGTTGACTTTGATTAATCCTTTTACTGCTTTCCAAATGCTCTATTATTACCTCTTTAATAATTGACTCGTAAGTGAGGCAAGCCCTTCAGAATTTCCTTGTTCTATCTGGGACATATGACAATCGAGGGAGTGCAACATAGGTTTTGCATGGTTAATTCCCAGGATGGCGGGACTGTCATCTGCTGAGTGAATGGAGCAGCTGGGCATGTACACTCTGGAGTT